>NC_056747.1:1071128880-1071153880 GCF_019279795.1 Protopterus annectens | reverse complement strand
GACCAAAGCTACTATTGCTAGAACCCACCTCCTCCCTATCCTTCTTTATGCCTCCCCTATCCTAACTAATCTTCACCTTACTTAACTTCGCAAAATGGAATCATGTTACAACAAGATTGCCAAGTTTGCTACAGACTCCACAAATAGGTCCCATCATTGTCATTCCCTAATGCAACTCAAGTGGCTGGAGCTTCCTCAGCTACTACGACTTAATCAAGCCACAGTGGCACATAAACTTTACTACTACCCTGAGAAAACACCGGCACTCCAGCTACTAATTCAGCCCCACAACTCCTCTAGAGCCCTAAGATCCAGCAGCCAAAACCTCATTCATGTAATCAGACATAAAAATGAAGCAGGAAAATCTCTCTTTGCCTGCACAATAGCCCAAAATTGGAACTCACTTCCAAGCCACATAGCTACCACTTCTTCGAGTACCCAATTCAAACAACTCCTGAAATCCCATTATTCAAACAGTTGGCTCTGCTATTGCTACTCCCCAGGGTAAACGATAACCTTGTACAGTTGCAAAGATTCTGCTTCTCTCTGACATTTTTCTTACATAGCTCTACTAATATCCTTGCTTTTCATCCAAACTCAGCATCAGTACAATAGGATAAAACATACTATCACCTGTTCACTACAATACTAAAATCTCTACCTGATATAGGCTATAATCTGTATCTGAGAAAGGTATAAACCTTATCAGAGAACTTCATATTCTCATCTTAGTCTTACTTCAATATCTATATTCTTGATGTGTGATATCAACATATATATATATATATATATATATATATATATATATATATATATATATGTATATACACACACACATATATATATATATATGTATCTATGTCTCTACAAATCCTAATTGTGAATGAGAATATTAAAAAAAAAAAAAAAAAAAAAAATTTTCTTGTTAATTTTCTACTACTTATTACTTCTAACAAATGCAATATATACTGTGGAATTTTCATTTTTTGTACTACATAATGTAACACCTAAATTTGTTCTTAAAACTTGCTTAGAACTGTATAATTGCTAAGAGTGTAACATGGAGGTTTTCTCCCCGGGCCTCCGCTGAAAATGGACGTGTGTCCAGTCGGACCCTCCCGGTTAACAAATGTAAAATAAATAAATAAATAATAAATTAGGTTTAATCTCCAAATCCAAAATGGAAAAGTTTCCACTCCACAGAAGTACACTTTATTAAATAAAAAAAAAAAAGACTTAGTGCTTTTGCCTACTTACACTGGGCATAATCAGAGTCACCTAGTGTGATTTTTGTTGCTTCTAGGTTTAATCTTCAGCTGGGAGAGTTTGTCAATGATCCCTGCATGGGGTATTGTGTTCAAACCACAGGCCATTTTAGGATAGACAGTATGTACTGTCTTATCTACATCCAGGCCTACCACACAGAATCAGTGGGCTGTGAAAACATCACAAGTTACCTATCACATGTCTCTTCACATACATCTTCTTCACACAGTTGAATACACACATCAACACACCCGCACCACAGCCTACGTTGCCATAGAAGGGTGTTTTCAACATGCATCCATGTGAGTTGGGGGTGGAGAGGATAGCACCCAATGCAAGCATGTATAGACACATCCTGACTTTCCTCACCTGTGAGGTAGAACAACATGTCATTATGACCTTCTCTAAATGGACACTAGTGATATCTCAGCTGTGTGCAACAGACCTGTATGAGTTGTTAATGCTACATCATCTCTGTTTCCTTTGTTAGATGTCCTCAAAGAGATCATTGAGGTCATGCATGACAACAACACTATCAGCCTTTTGAACTTAATAAGGCTAAAGCATTTGACACAAATCCACACTGAGGTATTCAATCAACACTGTCAGATGTGGCCATGTACACCTAATCATCAAATGGGTAGACCAGTGAGTGTATCACATACATGGCATCTAAATATGTTGACATGTGTGAAGTGACCTATATCTTAGGTCCAGTGATCAGGTCTGTACATCAGGCCTGTCTGCTAACCCATTTACTATCTATTATTTAAGTGATGGACATCACAGATGACATACACATCCTGTGCCCAAACAACTGCCTGAAGGACTACAGATTGTGGGCAATCATCGACTCCAACTGTGATATTAGTATAATACAGACAGTATCAGCACACACCAAAGATTGCCGCTACAGCCATGACAACACCTGCTATTTCAAGAAAACATGGGGGATTTGTTACATCAGGAAAACAAACACACAACCCAAGTATAAAGTTGACATGACATCCTATAATCAGACAAATAGGTATGTGATCTGTGTCCTGGGGTACATGGTAAGTGGAACATCTACCATCATGTGGTCACAGTGCTAACTACTCCCTTGTATGTAACACAACTACTGAGTATGTGAAGGATATCCACATCAAAGGCCATAATACCTTCATGGTTTCCAGCCTTGCTAACAGCAATAACTGTGTACAGGTGCATTGTACACAGCAATAACTGTGTACAATGCACCTGTCTTCATGTACCTCCCTACGCACCTTCCAGTGATGTGTGACTGAAGTGTACCACCTTTGTCATAGTGAGCTGTCATGCATCTTATTGGCTATACCTAGGTATTCTATTTGTGGCATAAACATTACTGTCTGATGATGCAGAACCCCCATCAAGTTGTTACACAAGATGCATGTGTACTACCCTGTTCTGATGATGCACACAGTATATACATATGTGTTTGACAAGATTAATGGCATGGATAACATTTGTGATACTTGGATTGTGCCATATCAATGCCATGCCATAACAAAGCTCCTCATTAGCACTCTTCAAAAAAAAAATCTTGATGATTGGATGGGAAATAGGAAATTCACCATGGGGATCACCTCTGTGGCTCTGCTTGACAGGGACACAGGAAAATAAATGCATTGGGTGGCAAAAGCCAGCGTACCTTTTTGGCTAGGCTTGTATAGGCCCTAGAGCCGATAGCCTGGTACATACCTATGAACCTATGAACCTATATACAAATGCCATGCACAGCAGTCAAGTAGCCTGTATTGATCATAATGTTACATACAGGTATAGCAGTGTTCCTCCTAACACCTCCAGCAGATGTTACAGTGCCAGGACAGTGTGCATGATTGCCCTCATAGAGTGTGTCTGTATTATAATAGTTGTACAAGTGTGTATGTGCAGAATCATCTCTGATCACTCTAAATCACATATGTTATGTCAGGGGCATGGGATTACTTGTGGTATTATTCTGATATCCATGATTGTGGTTGGTTCTTTTAATGTTATCCATGAGCTTTTACTTGTGTCCCACTTGCTGGAGACCTCTGCTGAAATTGCACTTATTCAGGCAAATCAGTTTCCACAGCTTCACAATATGCACCCTACCCCAGTTGTATGTAACATTCCTGATAGATGTCCTCTGCATTATTCATATAAAGATGCTTATCTCACACAGACATCCTGCTCATTGTTATGTCACCTTGTGTGACAGTCACATAATACACATTTTCACTGTGCAGTCCCTACTGTACCAGATTGATATGTGATTGGTGTTGCTTCTACAACCATCTTCCATTGACATGCCCTCATCTGCTGTACATTAGGTTGTTTCACCTGTCCTGTTTCCCTGTGTTTATTCCTACAATTCATCTGTGTGTCCCAATTCAATACATACACTTCCCTGAGTGTTTATTTTACATGGCAGCTTATGTACCTTTTCAGATCATTTTATTTATTTTATTTTATTTTATTTTACATTTGTTGACCGGGAGGATCCGACTGGATGCATGTCCATTTTCAGCGGAGGCCCGGGGAGAAAAGCTCCAAAACACAGGTTACAAAACACTTAACTAAACAATGAAGCAAAATATACATTCAAAATAAGAGCATTCTAACTTATTCTTTCTAATTTATTTTAAATGTAAGAGGGGTAGGATGGTAAGGAGATGTAGAATATTTATGAGTTATAGACAGTTATTACATTCTAGAGTGGACTATCCTGGGTTTAGGCAATGGCAACTTCGCATTGAGCCCAGATGAGTTTTTAGCTTAGCTTTAAATTGACTTAAAGTAGAGATGGATATAATATCATGGGGAAGTTTGTTCCAAATTTTACCTGCAGCGTTGGAGAGAAGGAAGTCTCCAGCAGAGTTATTAGTTTTGAGTGTTTGGATTAGGAGACGGTTGGATGACCTCAATGGGCGGGGATTATTACAAAGGGGAAGTAGTGCTTTGAGGGAAGGAGCATATTCAGGGTTATATATGATTTTGTGAGTAAGGACTAGTAGGTTGAAATTAATTAGGTTAGGAAGCTCAGACCAGTTGAGTTTGGCTAAATTGGTACAATGATGGGTCCTATATGGGGACCCAGTAACAAACCTTGCAATATGATTGTAGCATTTAGAGAGTTTGTTCATGACAGTTTTACTTATATTGTGAAGTAAGGGGGACGAGTACAGGAGTGATGAGAGGAGGTGAGTCTGGGCAATGGCCATTTTAGCTTGGGGGGTCAGGAAGCTTTTTATTTTATATAAAGAGCCTAGCTTTTTGTTAATGGTCTTAATTATTTGGTTTGCGTGTATATCAAATTTTAGTTTGTTGTCTATGGTTACCCCTAGTAATTTTGTCGAGAGGTCTGGAGAAATTATGGTCCCATCCTTTGCTTGGATAGTAAAGTTAATGGGGTAGGACTTTTTTGTTGGAAGAAACAACAACATTTTAGTTTTTTTTGGATTAAGAATCAGGCGACGACTAGAGAGCCAGTTTTCTATTTTGCTGAAAGTAGACTGGGTTAACAGTTGTAAATCTAAAGGGGTAGTACCAGAGCAGATTAACGTGGAATCATCTGCATATTGTATACAACTGGCATTAGGAGTAACTGTATGCAGATCATTGATAAAAATGGAAAATAATAGTGGCCCTAGAATAGATCCTTGAGGTACTCCTAATGTATTGGGTAGTAGCTTAAGAGAGTTTGGTCTGCCATAAAACTGCTTGTTTTCTGCCAGATAGATAGGAACTAAACCATTGTACAGCAATGGTGTCAAGACCTAGTGAAGGCAATGTATTGATTAAAAGTTTATGATCCACCATATCAAAGGCCTTTGACAGATCCAGAAATAGTGCTGATGAGAGATTGTTATTATTACGATGGGAGTTTATGGTATTTGAAAAGACAAGGAGGGCTGAGGTGGTACTGTGGAGAGGTCTGAAACCATGTTGGGTATCAGCCAGTAGTTGGTTGACCATTAGGTGTTTCATGAACTGTTTCTGAACACATTTTTCCATTATTTTTGCTAAAGGGAAAGTATGGATATGGGCCTATAGTTAGAAAGATCAGTGGAAGTGCCTCCCTTGTGGAGAGGAATTACATATGAAATCTTCCAGATCTCGGGAATTATGGCCTCTGCTAAGGAGCGGTTGATGAGGATTGACACTGGGTAAGCAATTACATCAGCTGTTTTTTGCAAATATTCGGCTGGGAGTTGGTCGGCTGAGAGTGTGGATGGTTTTAGTTTTTTAATTAATTTACATATAACGGAAGTTGCAACAGGTTGAAAGGTAAGTAGGGGAATATTTTTTAGTGTTCGAGGGTCAGAGGTATGAAGGCTAGGTGGTAATTGATTAGACAGAGTTTGTATTGTCTCAGTGAAGAAGTGGTTAAAACTATTGGAGACATCGTCAGGGGATTTATCAATGAGTGTGGCAGGGGCAGGGGTAGTAGTGCGACCAGGATGAAGAAGTTGATTTAGTCCAGCCCAGAATTTTTGTGGACAGTTTTGGTGGTCGGTTTGCAATTTACAATAGTATTGTCTTTTATCTAGTAATATTTGCCTTTTAGTTTCATTCCTAAGTTGTCTGTATTTACTTTGGTCCAAAGGGAGTTTGGAAGTACGCCAGACAGACCATGCCTTGTTTCTAAGTTTTATTTTCAATCTTGTTTCTTTTGAAAGCCAAGGAACATCTACAGCTTTGGTTTTCTTTGAACGAGTGGGTGCATGAAAATTAAGAATTTCCAAGAATTTTTTGTTAAAGTAACGCACAGCTTCCTCTAGGGGTAGATGTTTTAGTAATGTCCAGTTACATGAAGATAGTTCTAGTTGTAATTTAGTTAAGTCAAGTTTCTTTTTGTTTCTAACAGTTCTGATTGTGGGTTGCATGGGAATGGCTATCTTATGCTTAATGATGTAGGTGAGGTGGTGGTCACTTAAACTATCGGGGAGAGTACCAGATGTATAGTGATCAGGGTGCTTATTTATTAGTACCCAGTCAAGTATACTGTCCTTCTGGTTAGGTTTCCCTAGCCTAGTTGGAGTATTAATAGTTTGCTTGAAAGAGTAAAGGTTAATATGTGAGGAAGGAGCTGAGGGGGCACAGGTATTCCAATCTATGTTAAAGTCTCCGAGAACTAAGGTCTCTTGGGGGAAGTGAGTAGATATCCAGTGAAGGGTGTTTTCGAGGGTTTCTATATTATTTCCTGGGGGAATGTACAAGCAAATAATATAGATAAATTTATTGCTGTTAATCTGAAGCTTGGAAATTAGTATTTCTGCATTGTTAAATTGAGGTGGTTGCAAAACATCAATAGATACAGTTAGATCAGATTTATAGAGTATGGCTACCCCACCTCCTTTCCTGGGAACTCGGTCTCTACGATGTATATTGTAACCTGGGATTAGTATCTCATTATCGGTAGTTGTGGGTTTTAACCATGTTTCAGTTAGACACAAGATCTCAGGTTTACAAAACTTCAGTACAGAATGCCAGGAATGGGATTTCACAGTAATATACACTGTAGATACATTGTTCTGTACTGTGTTTGGACCATATACTTAACTATCATACCTGCCAATTTTCCAGCTTTTCAGAGAATGTCCAGGAGATTTTTACCTTATATATATTTTGGTATGTGCCTTATCAAAGCTGTGGTTTTCTGCCACATCACTGGGATGATCTCAGGAGTGATGTGACTCAATAGTATATGCATTTGAGTTTCAGACTTCAAATCCTTCAGAACATGTATCTTAACATAAAGCCCTGGTTATTCTAGCATATTTCTAATGAGGAAATATGCCAAATATGTCCCTACTTCTGGGTCATTGTCCCTGCATTATGTTGGCCTTTGTCCAGATGTCTTGCACTAAGAAATTGAAAGTTATCTGGTAAGCACTGGAGATCATTGTGGCATTCTAAGCAAAACCGCAGACTTTCAGGGCTTTGATTTAAACAGGATTAATATTCATGTTCACTTACATGGTTTCCTGGCTGGCAACACAGTTGCCAGCCATGAAGCCTTGCTTATTTACATTTAAACATGGTGCATGGCATGAAAATCCAATGAGCACTGCTGCTCACTGAGCATCACCGTGTACACATGTAAATTCCATGTAGACTTCACGTGAAGCCTACATGGAGTTTATTGAATTCCAGGATATTACTAAAATTAATTAAATGCATTTGTGCCTGCTTGTTTTATTTTATTTTACTGTGTTTTAAAAGGATGAGCAAAGCAGCCTAGCCTGTACCTAATTTTATTTGGATTTCAGAGAAGTCCTCATCAGTTATTATCTTGAAATTATTGGACCAATTTTAAAACTTATTCTTCCCTGCATTCTGACGTTGTTGTTTTATACATTAGAATCTAGTTTAGTTATCTCACCTACATGGTAAAAAATAGTCCTTACTCTGTCTCATTTTTCAAGAAACCTTCTATACAACCTATGATTTTCTTGTCCAATCTTTCTTGAGGTATATATTTTCCTGGTGAGAGAAATTTTGTTTTTAGAAACTGAAAACTTGTACAAGGTTTGAGTTTGAATAATAAAATACGCAGATATAGAGAAGGTATAAAATAATAATTTTACTGGCATAAAATCATCAATTGATGAGCATGCCAAATGCATGTAGCTGTGTCACATATTTCAGCCAAGAATGAATGAATCTGTGCTTAATTAAGGTTCTTAAAATTAGGTACAAATTATTGAGTCTGAGTTTATTTCATTAACTGCTTGCATGTAACTTTTAAAACCCTTCAAAGAAGTCGCACTCACGCACAGATGTTAACAGGATAGATGCCCTTCTAAATCCTCAGTGATGTTAATTACATTGTCTGTCTGTGGATCTATTTCCCATTACATTACATCATGGCTTTTTACATAGCTCTTCTGTTAGTCTAGGATAACCACAGTGTTTCATTATGCTGTGTTATCATTTGTGAGAAAAGCAATCCACAACACTTGACCAAGATAATAGATTCTCTTATACTGGCAGCTACCTCAATTTCTCCCTGCAGAGCTGAGTGGCAGTCTATTATATTTTTTGGCTTGTGTTGTTCTCAGAGTAATCAGTTTTTTGAATGCTGGTTGTAGTTAGTAAGTGCTGTTATAGTATACCACAGACAGTATTTTTCATATGTGCTAATATGTTAACTCTGCTTTATTAATACAAACTGTTTGCTCATCTACCTGTAACACATTTCAGAAAGGCACTATGTGATAATTTCTTTCATTTTATAAGGTGGTTATTACACCATCAGTCCTAGTAAACTCCAAAAATCTGACTCAATAAAATGCCTTCCTTCATTCTTTTTCTTTCTCTTTCTTTCTTTCTTTCTTTCTTTCTTTCTTTCTTTCTTTCTTTCTTTCTTTCTTTCTTTCTTTCTTTCTTTCTCAAAATGTTAGTTTTTAACTTTGGAGAATGTGTACAGGTGTCTGACATACATCAAGTCTATGTCACACTCCATGGTCTTTCTCCTGCACTTTGGAACCTAGATTTTATAGCATCTCTGTCAACTTTGTTAAGTATTCTCCTGAAATATTTTCCAAACTTCTCCCTGTTGGTGTAATGATTTATCTACAGTTTCTTTAGCAGCATGGCAGCACAACCTCACATCTAATGACAGCTAGCTTGTTATGTAACAGTTTTGCTTCTTCGAGCACTCACATTCTTCTGTGGTGTGTTAATCATATTTTATGTGTGTAAGTCTTCCCATGTGCCAAATTATCTGAAAGATTATATAGTCTCTTTGATGCTCTTGCTCAACTAGACTGCACTCTTCACATGGTAAGCAGCATTCACAGTTTTGCAGCAGTCTATATATATATATATATATATATATTTGTTATTTCAGTATAATTCCTTGATTCATCGCATTACAAAAGCCCAGCAACGCACTTCTATTACATAAGCTTGCATAGGCACAAACTCAGAATGCATGTATTGTGACTTAACGATTATATGAGAAATGCTTAAAAAGCATTTAGTATGGGGAGCAAACTCCCATGAAACCTCACATACCCTCTTACTGTATTATTCTTACTCTGAGGTTATTGTATCTCACCAAAACAGTAACCACAGATAAACATCCAGTTAATCCTGCCTCACCCTGTCTCCAGGAGGCTGAGTGTTGGGATCACAAACAAGCCACATATCAGCAGTAGGATCTCTTCCAAATGTGTCTCCCACCAAAACTGACATGCACCTGACAACTTGAGCTATTATGCTCAGGCAAATGTTGAGAAACAAGCTTGGGGGGGGGGGGGGTCTGAGTGACTGTAAGCATTTTTTATAAGTGCACAAACTGTGTTTTTCTGGGAAGGTCACTATGAACAGTGAGTCATAATGTTTGACCTTGTTTGCCTTCTGTTTTCCTGTGATCCAACCAGTTTTTCAACTAGTGACTCTGTTCCCTACCAGGGTGCATTCAGCTATTGTGCCTTCAATGGTGTTGACACAGGTGGCATGAGGATTTCTTAGGACTACGTATTGCTCTTATCTCTTTTCAGTTCTTTCCATTGTCTGTGAAACTGCTGGTCCATCAGTTTCTACTGGTGAAAAAGATCCATGTAGTAGTTCATAATGCCTTTAGCAGGATGTTTCAACTGAATTCTCACTTCATCTTTTATTTTCTTAAAAAAATGAGAATAATTTTCACTTTGACATCATTGGAAGTAAGGCAACATCTTTTCCCCTTAGCTTAATAAACAAGTGTGTTTGATGTGGGCTAATTACACCCAATAAATACTTATCCAGTGCTTATTTTGTTTTGGGCTAAATTATAAACTTGGATCTTGTGACAATCATCTCGGGTTTGATACAGCTACTAGCCAGACATGCTTAAATACTTTGTTTTATTAACGTGCACAGAATAGCAACATTTCTTACAGAAAAAGTATAAGAAAATAGAAAAGAAAACCCAAGTTTAGGAAGTCAGAAAAATCAAGGGAAATGGACACCAGTGATATAAATGGGGAAAAGAAAACAGCAGAATTGTTTGAAAAAAAAAAGTAAGAAACATGATGTTTTCTCTGTTTCAGGTTCTGGCAAGTAAAGAAAGTCTGAATTTGCTATGCAGAAAAGGGTACTTCTACTATAACAGTTCCCAGAAAACAGGAGTCAAAAGCCAGGTCAAAACTTAGCAATTAGACAAGCACTTTCATCCGTAGTGTTATCTGAGCTGTCCAAAATAATTATCGAAGCTAAAAGATATAGTAATTATGAATGTATTATTGTAGAGAAGCCTGGTGCAACGTCAGATAAAGAGAGTTCAAGCCTTGGAAGCCTTCCTCTACCACTCCAATAATAACTGCTCCTACTTCTGATGATAAACTTTTTTGGTTGCCTGGAATTACTTTAATATTATCCAAGAGACAGTCAGGCAGTAGGAGAGACCTGCACTGTCTTCATTATGGACCCAGATACATCTACATTTAAAAGTGAAAGATGACACCATTCACTTTTACTGATGAATGCTTATGAAGGAAAAAAGTAAATGTAAAAGGATCCACTCTCTTCCACCCTCTGAATATGAAGAGCACTTACATATGACACAACTTGATTCATCAGAATTTATTGACATAAAATGATCACTTAGTTAAATCATTTTATCCCAGCAGTTCACAATCAGAGGATAGTACATTCTTAGAGACTATCAATTACACTGTAGACGTTTTCAATGTCCCACACACACATTCATACAGAAACACTATTCCTTCTTCTTCTAAGAAATATTACATTTCATTTTAATTTAGTTAATTTATTAATCATTCATTTAAGTTTATTGGCCATTCTCAGGCCCTTTCAGCCATAACCCAGACCACAGGGACAAAGATTAAATACCAAATCTAGGAAATGTTTGCACATACTATATGGGGAACATGATGGAAAGAGAGAGAGAGATCCAAAAGAGCAACAAGATCATTTAATTAATATTTGATCTTTTTTGTATGATAGTGCTTAATAAATCAGTACAAGTATCTCAAAGAGTTAGAATAATCATTTTATGGTGAGTGGCTTTGGCAAATGATTTATTTATGTATTTGTTTGTCTTTGTTTATGGAAAAGTCTGACTGGACAAAGTCCGGTTCAGTGGAGGCTTGATGAGAAAAGCACCAGCAAATACATTTAAGATACTGATGACAAAATACATTTTTTTACAAAGATTCATTACCTTGATAGTTCGTAAGACATCTAGATGCATACAAGATATTAAATTCAGTGTGCAAAGCACTTTGTATATAAACATTTCAAGTGAAACATATGTGACATGGAGATATTACATATGACTTACACGGTATTAGTAAGGTGAATTGCAGTACATATGTTAGGAATAAATACATTGATTTAAGGAGTGAAATATTACCCAGTAGGTAGATAGTTAAAACTAGAAAAGGGTGTGAGTAAATACATTTTCTTGCAGCTTTGATCTTCAAATTCCTATATTGTTGCTTGAAGAACTTAATGTTTTATTAAAATTTTGATTTACCACTCATTTAGTAAAATTCCGTTCCTCCAAATTAGAAATTTGAGCCTCATACTAATTGACTCTTTTGGTGATATTCATAAGTGTTGATTTAATTTCTGCTGTTTCTATTAATAATGTAGTGAGGCCTCCTGCATAGGACAGGCCATCTCATTAAGACCTTGAAGAATAATTGGTGTATCCATTTTCAGTTTCCACAAATTATATTATTTGACAACATTTTTTTTTTACTTTTGCAAAGCTTGCCTCTTTTTCCCAGATATTGACAGCTTCTAGACAGTTTATCCTAAAGAAGAAGCAGTTATTATCTATTTGTTTTGATATTATAAAGTGTTTTCACCAATATGGGATCACATTAGTGACATACATAAGTGCCCTACCCTATATAATATGAGTGAAGCTCACTTGATACTAGGAGACCTGAGAGAGAGACAGAGTCAGTCCAATAGTCTGCATCACAATTCACAAACTTCTTCTTTACCAAAATATTATATAATTACTTTATGAACTTCCTTTCTGGATATTAATGTCAACCATTTCAATATTTCAGCCAGGGAATTTCTTTAACACTTTTAAGTGAACTAACAAATTTAAGAAACATATATAGGAAAAGCACATTTACTTATACTAGTTTTTTATTCTTAATTTTATTCACTTCTTTATGTATTTGTTTGAAGTATGTTAGCTGTACTTTACCTTTTCTTCTCAAGTTGTTTATTTTTGATGTGCTATTGGAATCTTAATAAAAAGAAAAAAAGACACACATACATACACACACACACACACACACACACACACACATATATATATATGTATATATATATATATATATATATATATATATATATATATATATATACATACATACATACATACACATATGTAAAAGTTTATGTATAGGTCTAGTTCAGTTACTCAAACACTCAGACATACACGTTTGACCAATAAAACATCCAGCCCATATTCACACCTCATGCTACTTATATATTCCAACTTTAAGGTCATACAAAAATGAAGAAAGAGCAAATCCCATGCTGTTGCCTGTCTCCCACATACAAATGCCAGCATTTTCTTCTGCCAACCAGCATGTGTCATAATGGAGTTCTAAAGTATTTAGTCACTGCCTGCCAAGATTTACCATTTGGGAAAAACTGGAAACATTTTTCCAACTTTTCCCCAAATGCTAAATCTCAGTAGACAAAGACTGAATACAAGCCCATGATGACACATGCTGGCTACAGAATGCCTAATCTAACCTATCTATATTGGTATTGTTCTGGAAAATCCAAACAAGAATGAACTTGAGAGAGTGACAAACATGACATGAATATTCTAAATGTTTTTATTAAAAAATGGATAAACAGTATGTGAGTGCTTTCACGTAGAACCATTGCGCTTCATCAGACATAAATCAATATCACATACTCTACTTAAATAACACAAAGTATCACATCACAGACAAAAGGCAATTAACAATAAGTTAACCAATTCAAATTATTGCCGTGACCACAGTAAACTGTTACTTAACTAAGAAGTGCTAAAATGTACATTTCCTCACTCATCGCATGGAATCTAACTGCATGAAGCAAAAATCATTATATTTAATTATTTTCACTTTCATACATAGCAATACTTAAACCTTGAGGAAAGAATAACTTCCTATCTAAAAGCAAAAAGAATTGTTGCAGCTTACCTAAAATCTGCTGCCTAACTTGCAAGTTGTCATACGTCTATATACATAACATCATTTTCCATCTCGTGAGAGCCTAGTTATGCCGTTAATAAGAATACCATTGCTAAGCAACTAACTATAAAGTTGAAATCCTAAAAATCACTAGAATAAGTAATCATTATATATAAACTAGTACGTAATCACACTCTTAATTAAAGGATCATCTCTAATTAAAAATAAAAGCTATTCAAATTTTACGTAAATAACTGCAGAAATGCTTCCTAGACAATCCTGTATTGATAATAATACATACAATCATAACAGAGAAACAAAACAACACTGGATAACAAAATACTGAGTGTTAAAAACTTTAAAATAAAAAGAACTTACGATCTGTCTGTCTATGGAGCTAATAGAATGTGCAATGAAGTCCTCTCCAGGTACATATTATATAAATCCAAGACATATAAATCTAAGAAGAGAAGATAAAAAAACTGCCTAAGATGTGGCAGTTGCTGGGAGATAAATCTGTTCCTCCAGCATGTCGTATTTAAATCACATTCTTAAATATGGCCTGTGACTGAAATAGGACATACTGGAGGGACAGTTTTATCTCCCAGTGACTGCCACATCTTTGGAACAGGCTACCAATTAATGTGAAACATAGTACCTCTATGGCAATGTTCAACAGGAACCTGGATAAGTGAATGGGCACTGTAAATTCTTAACAGGAACAGCACCCATAACCCTCCTGGACTTGGGCAGTCATCACTAAATGCAATCTTGGATATTGACTAGTATCTCTATGGTATTACATTGGGTTGAATGGCTAGGCTTAAAATTACCTCCGGGTTGATAGCCTAGTAATCTATGATTCTATGATCAACATATAACTCCTCCACAACCTAAACAGAACAAGAAACCAATAGTACAACATAGTTAACCCAACCCAAAATGACCCACTATGTATATAATAAAAATGTAAGATATATCATCCTATCAAAGGACATATACAGATATAAATCTAAACAACTGCATAGCTTAAAGAAACAAGTTCCTGTCCTTTAAGAACTGCCTTAAAGATACTGCTTCATTTAAACCATGATACTTATCTGCTTGCAAGGTGACAATCTACCTTTGCTCAGCTTTTTCATTGATAATCTTAATGTCACCTGACCTCTCATTACCATTGAAAACTTGTACAATCAAAAAAATAAAACTATGCTCTCCCCCACCTGCATCAAATATCTGGCCAATGCACTTTTTATATCATCTATATTAATATAATAGACATGTTATCTTACTATATCCCTCAAAGTCCTATTAGTCTTAACAATGTCTTCATTATACATAGTGGGTCATTTTAGGTTGGGTTAAGTATGTTGTCATATTGGTTTCTTATTCTGCTTACGTTGTGGGAAGAGTTGTATGTTGAGTATTTTAGGTAGTTTTTTAATCTTCTCTACATAGATTTGTATGCCTTGGATATATATAATATGTACCTGTAGAGGACTTCATTGCACATTCTGTTAGCTCTATAGACAAATAGGCCATGATTTGTTTTTATTTTAAAGTTTATAACACTCAGTATTTTGTTATCCAGTGTCATTTTGTTTCTCTATTATGATTGTTTGTATTATTATCAATACCAGATTGTTCTAGGAAGTGTTCCGCAGTTATTTACGTACATTTTGAAAAGTTTTTATTTTTAATTAGAGTAGATGATCCTTTGATTAAGAGTGGGATGATGTATTAGTTTATATACAATGATTACTTATTCTAGTGATTTTTACGAGTTTAGCTTTGTAGTTAGCTATTTAGCAACTGTATTCTTGTTAACGCCATGACCAGGCTCTCACAAGATGGAGAATTATGGTATGTATGTATGCAGAAGTATGACAACTTTTGAGTTAGGCAGCAGTTTTTTGGTAAACTGTGACAATTCTTTTTATTTTTAGAAAGGCAGTTATCCTTTCTTTAAGGTTTAAGTATTGCTATGTAAGGAAGTAAAATTATTTAAATATAATGATTTTTGTTTCAGTATATTTCTAGGGTTTTTTTTTCCATTCACATAGCTAAATTCCATGCAATGAGTGAGGAAACATACATTTTAGCACTTCTTAGTTGCAGCTTATTGTGGTCATGGCAACAATTAGAATTGGTTAACATATTGTTAATTACCTTTTGTCTGTGATTTGCTACATTCTGTTCTTTAAGTAGAATATGTGATATTGATTTATGTGTGATGAAGCATAGTGGTTTTACGTGAAAGAGCTCACATCCTTTATATCCATTTTTTAATAAAAATGTTTGGAATATTCCTGCCATGTTTGTCGCTCTCTGGTTCATTCTTGTTTGGATTTGATTTGCGGTACTTGGCAAGTGATTTAATTCACAGCAGTAAATTTGTTTTTTTTTTTTGGATTGTTCTGGAAAAGATGACTTTTGATGCAATGTATAGTGTTAGGGTTTGAGGCAGGTTTAGAGTTAAGGTTAGCATACAAGAGAAAGGGCAGAACAGGAAGGCATTACTCTACTTCTAACCTTTGTACACTTGCACATACAAACTCATTGCAAATGTTAAAACTTTCAAAATAACAGGACTAGCCCAGCAGCATATTCTTATGTTTTAGTACCATCAGATCCACAATATGGTGATGGGAAGCAATGGAAGCCCTATAGATAGCTGATAACCTACACAATTTGACCAACTAGGAGATGGCGGATCAGTTCTATTTTGTTCAGAAGCCTAGTAGACATGTACTAGTCATATGCTGAAGCTATGGGAATACATTGTGTGAGACAATGTTATGTGTAGCACTCAGTCTTAGTTACTTGGATCCTTTAAAGACTAGGTATAAACTATTAGTTATGCCACAGCCATCAGTCTCCAGAATATGTAATAAGTTCTTTGACATTATGTTTCTGTACAGTACTATAACTAGGGTCAGGCTAAGGGGGTGGTTGCACTGGGCAAAAGTTGTTAGGGGGTATGACTGGCACCTCAAAAATCACTGTTGATCAACAGTGAGTAGACCAATGGCATTCATTTGTCTACAGAGTGAGTGAGTGCGTATGTTAGTAATGGGGCTGCCACTCTGGGGAATGTCTAGGGTCCCAATTAGCCTAGCTGTGGCTCTGCTTCTGCATGTTGATAAGAACAGGTGCTGTGTGCGACAAACTGCACATATGTAGCAATAAAGGCTCTATCTGGTCCATGCTGATAGAAGTATGTCAAAAGGGATGGCCACTGCTCAGTAAACTACCAGGCAGTGGGCAATGTGAAGGGAATCATTACTAAAGTGTCTGCACAGTACACAGGAAGTGCTGTGAGTGTTACTTATGGTCTGTTATTATTGGTTATTGTATCTCTATTACCAGCAAGGTGACTTTCCATTGAGCCACCTAGTTAGTAAGTGTAGGCACTGCAGGCAGTATGTATGTGTACATATACAGAGTGCACATATATGCAATACCATTTCCAAATATATGTCTGTTATCTGCTGCAGATGATGCTGGATATTCCCTTCAGATCTGGTATATGAAACCTGTACGCAATCCAGAGAGTCTTGCTGATCCCCAATACAACATGGCTCATACAGGGGCATAGAACATCACAGAATGAGTATTTCACCTCATAATGGTACTTTTCATAGTCTCAATACATCAGCAGGGACACTGCAATAATCACTTGCTGCAGACTGCAGGCTGGTCATAGGCTATGCCATGCTGCGCAACATGATACTGAGGAAACAATTTGGCAAGGACAGTGGTACAGCTATGTTAGAACCAGGCTTACACCACACAGGAACAGAATTTGAAGAAATCGCATCTGTACAGGACAGTGAGAAGGATCATGAGGCAACATGTACAAGAAAATACCAAGTAGCAACAATTCCCAAAACAGGGTAAACAACTAGAAAGTAGGAAAACATGACCACTGCTTCAAGACACCAGCAAACCACACCAAGCCTTGGAAGTAAATCTTTTAATACACCGACTAAGCGCTTTCACCAAATAATTGGCTTCCTCAGAGTCAGTGTTACAAAGAACATACACACCTTTTATACTTTGATCATAGTAACATCACCTCATCATTCAATTAATTAGATCCAATTAAACAATTATAACTGATAGTTATTGTTGTTGAAACCACACTTTCTTGTCAAAAAATCTATCTTACACACAAATATGTAAATAATTAAAATAACTTTGCACACAAGTTTTAAAAAAATTTTAACATTTTGACTTAAAAAATGTATGTACAAATAATCCTTAATGTACAACACCATTTTTTAAAAACATAAACCAACTATATAATACTAGCCTTGAATTTCAAAACTGGTTTTAAAGAAATATAATCATTAATGCCAGGTTGCCTCATGGCATTTAATCTCAACTGCCACTTTGTTTCCAATAAAGCTACCCTATTGTTAATATCCCCTCCCTGCTCTAAAAATACTCTATCAATAATAAAAAATATAAACTTCTTAAACTCCTTACAGCTCGCACTGTGAATATATAATGCATTGTGTGAGTCCTTATTCTTAATCGCTCTCACATGTTCAGTAATCCTTTCACGTAATTTACGAGTGGTCATACCTATGTAGAATGCTTCGCAGGTTATACATAAGGCCACATACACCAAATTCTTGGTGTTACAATTACACTTCCCCGGGCAAGATAAAGTCTGCCCCCACCCTTTTACACACACATATGATCCTTCTGCTATATACCTGCAACATCTACACAATGCATTATATATTCACAGTGCGAGCTGTAAGGAGTTTAAGAAGTTTATATTTTTTATTATTGATAGAGTATTTTTAGAGCAGGGAGGGGATATTAACAATAGGGTAGCTTTATTAGAAACAAAGTGGCAGTTGAGATTAAATGCCACGAGGCAACCTGGCATTAATGATTATATTTCTTTAAAACCAGTTTTGAAATTCAAGGCTAGTATTATATAGTTGGTTTATGTTTTTAAAAAATGGTGTTGTACATTAAGGATTATTTGTACATACATTTTTTAAGTCAAAATGTTAAATTTTTTTAAAACTTGTGTGCAAAGTTATTTTAATTATTTACATATTTGTGTGTAAGATAGATTTTTTGACAAGAAAGTGTGGTTTCAACAACAATAACTATCAGTTATAATTGTTTAATTGGATTTAATTAATTGAATAATGAGGTGATGTTACTATGATCAAAGTATAAAAGGTGTGTATGTTCTTTGTAACACTGACTCTGAGGAAGCCAATTATTTGGTGAAAGCGCTTAGTCAGTGTATTAAAAGATTTACTTCCAAGGCTTTGTGTGGTTTGCTGGTGTCTTGAAGCAGTGGTCGTGTTTTCCTACTTTCATGTACAAGAAAATATCCCACTAGAATGATGAAGGGAATGATACATGGTAGCATAGGGCAAACAATGACATCTAGTTCAGAATTATGGGCCACTGATACTGATAGTGCTTTTGACTCTTTTAGCTGGAATTAACTCTCATTAGTACTGAAAGAAAATAATTTCTCAAGCAACTTGATGCATCTTATTAATCTTCTTTATAAAAATTCTCAAGCATATGTTATAATAGGTTTATATACTTCAGAGTCAGTTAAGCTTTCTGAGGGAACCATATAAGGATGTCCTCTCTCACCTTTACTCTTTGCTTTAGTCATAGAACCATTTGCCAACTTTATAAGATCAAATTCAAACATTAAAGGTATTCAAGTGGACAAAAAATAATTATTTAACATTCAGTTGTTTGCAGATGATATTTTATTGACCTTATATGAATGCAATAGTTCACTTCTAGGTATTTTTAAAGAAATGAAAATCTTCCAGAAGAAATCTGGCATTAGTTTTAATGATAGCAAAAAAAAAAAGTTACCCATGAATTTTAATACTAAGGATATAGATAAAACAATTACCAAATATATAGTTCAGAAAAAATAAATTATTTAAGGATAATTATTACTGATAATATGAATAATATAAGAACTCTCAACTATAATAGTGTAACTTTAAAAAAGAATCTTGTAAACAATTGAAACAAATATATCTTCACTATTGAAGAGAGGCTTTCCATAATTGAAATGATTATCTTGCCAAAAAATTATGTATCATACAATCATTATCTTTACCATCACCAAAAAAAAACTGTATACAACAGTTTAATTATTTAATGCTAAAATTTTATGGTTTCCTAATAAACCTTGATTAGCTTTAATTCATCATACTAGAAACCAGTCTTTTGATGGTATTGGTCTGCCAGACTTATATTCAATATCTTCAGTCAGTAACTTAGTGCCTAAATAATCAATATACTGCTAAATGGAAAGAGCTTCAAGAAAATTTAGTCTTAGAAACTATTTATTTTAAACATTCAAATCATAATTCAGTTTTAAATAATGTTCTACTTTGGTTAGTAAAACAATATTTTTCAAATAACAATAATGTTAAAGCAATCAGTTTTTTATATCTACCCATAATAATGAATACCTTGAGAAATTTTATTTACAGAAATCCAGTATATAAAGCATGGTCATTTCTCCTTTTTCCAATAGCCTATACTCATAATAATGTTTCTACTTTTAACTTACAAACAATGATTACTTTTAAAGAAAACAACTTGATATATATAGGGTTCAGTTAATGGACAAAGAACAACTACATTCTGTTGATTATATAATAACGAAATTTGATTTTGATAAAGATATGTGGTTGCATGTACAAAATTGTAGACAGTTTGTTGAACACAAGACTAAATTAATGAAACAGAGTGTAAGAAATTCTGTTCCTAAATTAATTGATTTCTTATCTTTCTGGATGCAACAGAATGCAGTTCAGAAAGGTCTTCTATCTAAATTATATAAAGTGGTTAAAAAATATAATAGAGATAGTTACTGGAATTATTTTAGACACATTAATAATTCTTCAAATGAAGAGGATAAAAATGAATTTTATTGGTATCAAAACAAACTACCTCTTCACTCAAATAGAGGTTATTTTCTTGGATATTTATTCATAGATTTATGTTCACACCACACTGAATTGAATTTTTTTTTAAAGATGGCTTGTTGGAGATGTAAATTAGAGGTTAAAGCAAACTGGCAGCATATGTTTTTTGATTGGGTTGTACTTAAACCATATTGGGATAATGTACATTTTTATAGGCTCTATTTATGGACAAATTTACTTTAAATCCTTAACTTTGTTTAATACCCCAATACCTGATTGTGTTTCGAGATAAAAAAAATATCCACTCTTATGGAGCATCTTATCAATTTCAAGGAAAGTTATAACAAAAAGTTGAATAAAGGAATCTACTCCCTCTTTTAATGAATTCATCAACATTGCATCAGAAATTTGTCAGTTAGAACTTATTACCATCAGGACAAGAACCATCAGAATCACTTCTTCATACAACATGCGGAACAACCTTAAAGAACTACTGAATAAATCATTTGTGATTTTTATGCATAATAATTTGTTAACTAATGAAATCTATTAGAATCCTCATTATTTAGTTGGCACACTTGTTTTGTTGTGTTTTTTTAAATCAATTGTTTTTCTTTTTTACACTTTTTGATTTATATTTCTACTCCAATTAAGTATTATTGTGTTTTCATTTGTTTAAATTTTAATAAAAATTAAAAAAAAAAACAGAAAAAAGAACTATGGGTCATTATGAACACACAGTGCAGTGCAGTGTTTCACAGAGATGCAACAGGCATCACTACATATTGTACGAAGCTGAGATGATGTAGTGGGCCGAAGTCATAGATGCCAAGGGTCACAATGGCAAATGACTGTCAACAAAAAACTTAGTGGGGCATCGTTTCAAGAAGGTGAAGATGTGGTTCTTTTGGTGCAGAAACATATTTTTGTCAGGCATCAAATTATTTTGTGATAGGTATGGGGTACGCTAAGTGACCATGACCTTGTGGCACTTTGCTGACTTTGGATGAGAGGAACCAAGCCCTTCTGTGGAAGAGATGATGTGCTACTGTGGGACACTGAGTAGGATGGCTAAGTGTACTGAAGGCAGGGCATCATCAGTGCCCGTGATGAGGGGTGGCAGAGCATCTTACACTTCCTTACTCTGATACTGAATCTCATCCTGTGATATCATATACAACCACAGATGGTACATCCCCTACTCCAGCTGTACACAATACTACCATAATGAGCACTGATGATGGCATTTGAAATCCTCCATATGGTGGTTGTGGTAATAGGGGAGGTGCATGCCACCATATACTCATACTCACAACTATTAATAAAAATAAAAAAAAAAACAGAAAAAAGAACTATGGGTCATTATGAACACATAGTGCAGTGCAGTGTTTCACAGAGATGCAACAGGCATCACTACATATTGTATGAAGCTGAGATGATGTAGTGGGTCGAAGTCATAGGTGCCAAGTGTCACAATGGCAAATGACTGTCAACAAAAAACTTAGCGGGGCATCGTGTCAAGAAGGTGAAGATGTGGTTCTTTTGGTGCTGTCTCTGGACTCCATGTCTTCAAAAATCTGTTTATTATGCCATGTGGCATCCTCCCAAATGCAATGCAACAGAACAGTCAGCTCCATGCTGGACAGTGCCACAGAAGATTAAGTCTGGATGACGTTCCTGCACATCTGATAAATGATTCAAACCATCACCATTCACATGTCAAGGGTCAACGGTGACAAGTGATTGTGATGACTACCCCTGCAGTGCTCTGATCTTCTGGGTATACTCTCATCTGACACAGTGCACTCATCTGCTATAGCAGCTCCAGGGGGAGGAGTGCTGGAACTTACAACCATGGAGGTTCCATCCCCTCTGGGGATGGTGATTGCTTGGACTGTACAGCCATGAGTTCAACTATGGCTGCAGCTATCTGATGACCCTCTATAAGGGGTGCATTGTTACCCCAGATGGAGTCAGAAATTCCCATGTGTCACGTGATAGCCACTACAGTATAATTGCTTCAACAGGATTGTCAGCCCCAGCACAGGAGCTGAAACTTCCCATGCTGGGTAGACTTTCTCCAATTAAATATTACCTAACCCAAGGCTGAAGAGAATGAAAGGCACTATGGTAACATGAAACCAGGAGATTAGTGTCCCAGCTAGAGAACACCCTTATAGTGCTGTATACTGCTATGAATCACATTTACAATGCCACGAAAGATAGAAAACTATGTACAGAAATATTCATACACCTTAGAAGGATCTTCAAAGGAGTCAGCTACCACCTTATAGGTTCATAAGTAGTTAAAAAGCTATTGATCTGTGAGAAACTTATTACGCACCCATGGTAGTTTTTAACACTGGTATTTTGCATACAAATAAGTTATAGATTGGCTGAACAAGGATATGTTGGGACATTTACACATTTTGTCTATCTGTGAGTGACAAGGGGTTAAACCACAGTTGAATTTGTAGCTACCCATCCATTCAACCAAATTATCCATGAATAAGGTAAGAGAAGTACTTTGCTTTATGAGAAGTAGAATATCGTTCCCCTCCAACATGATCTGTTTATTTTGCAAAAGAGACTGAGATCCCTTGAGTTGGTGTTTGTGATGCCATTGGACTTCAATTTTGTTGTGTTGATGCTCTATATGTGAGGCACAGGTCACCTGTCAGTAGCCTGTATGATACTGAGAAGACAGACAAGGCATTGAGACAGACTGCATAGTGTTTACAATTTAGGACCTTGATTTTTTTTTAGTCAGCAAGTGTTGTGACCTTTCTATCTGTGGCAAGTGAATAACAATAAAGGGCATTATACACAATGATTGGCTTAATAAGTGCCTAGTACACTGGAATGATTACATCTCTAGATCTGGATGCAGTACCCTTAGATATAAGTTGTGCAATGAAAAAGGACTTCCATACAGCAGTGGATACATGGGATCAAAGGACAGTACATTGTTATCAAAGATCTCAGGTCCTTGATTACAAAAATCAGTTTTCATGGGTGTGTTGTCAATGTGATAGTTAGAGAGTCATGTTTTCCAAAGGAGCCAGATATACACTTCTTGGCATTTAGTTTTAATTCATGTTTTTGATGTCATCAGTTTGCTCCAGACACTTTTGGAGGATCTTGTAATTATATTACATAAGCTTTAAAACATTGACTTTGGCAAGAACGTGATGTCATGCTTTTCTAAGTACCTTATTACTGAACATTTGCTATTCTTAATGATTCCCTACTCTCCTTTTCAGGCACTTTTTCTTCCCCCTCTCCCAGGGAGTTCTGCACTAAGCCCAGTTCTGTTTTCTCTTTAGTATCACTGACTGAATCCCCCAACAGAAGTGTGTTTTCCACTGGTTATATAGTTGTTTTTCATTCTATCCCTGCACTAATGATGCATGACTACAAAATGATTTTACTCTTACCTACCTTATGTTTCAGCTAAGTCCTTCCAAATCTGGAGTTATGCTATTCACTACTCCACGTAAAGTAAAGAGAAACAACCATATTAACATCTCAGACACTAACAGAAACCAAATATCATAACAAGCCTCCAGCCTGGAGCTTGGCTTGCACTTCAGCCAATCTGTTAACCGCTCTCATCATACAGAACTAATAGTAGCCAAAGTAGTCTCTCAGCTTAAAGCCTGCTACTCAGTATTTAATCACCTCACCTCTGAAGCGAGGTCAACTTTAGCCCTACTACATTTTCCCCTTATTGCCCTAAAGTTTTCTTATAACTCAAAACTTTTGCAAGCTGCCATAAATAAAATCTGTAGATTCTTTATACTTGCTCCAAGCAGAGAAAACCACTGTCAAACTTTGAAGAAAACCAAATGGTTCCTTAGCAATCAAAGCACTACCTTTTTTCTATTTTGCTTTACTTTCGAACTCCTACACAGTGATTATTGCCCTTCCGTGTCACCCCCCCCCCACATAACATCAGCTGCAACTCAAATGTTTTCACTACTTTAATCAGTTTTAAAACTCATAGGTGAAATGTCCTATAATTTCATCCTTACAAACTGGAACAATTTACCCAAAGAACTTAGGAGAGAAATAAGAGTATAACTCTTTCAGAACAAATGTAACGAAGCACATAATTAAACTTAATGAATGCTGCTGTTTCAGAGATGTTGGATAACCGATTTACACTTCACTAAACAGTTCAGCCTTAAAACATTGAAGAATATCCTTAGAATCCAGTCTTTGTAACAGTTCTAAACACCATTTCTCTAATTCTTTCCATTGCAGATCCCTCTGCTTTCTATCGTTCACGCACACTATTTCCTGGCATACTTTTCACTTTAACTTCCTAAAATGGTGAATATAACTGACATTTCTACCATTACTCCTTACAACATCTATTATGCCTGCCTTTAGGCGTCACAACCTCGGTTTCCAATGCTACAAGTTATCCTTTTCTGTCTCCAGCTAGTAGCTACTTCCCCCTCATAACTACTCTTGACTTCTTGGTATCTACAGTAACTTAACTAGCTTACAACTTATTCCATCAATGCATGTTTACAATGCTCTTATAAATAGGACTATCTAACAATCAGCACGATCTGAGATTCATATCCTGCTTCTGTAGTTATG
>NC_056747.1:1071043880-1071123880 GCF_019279795.1 Protopterus annectens | reverse complement strand
ACTAATCTGTAGCTCCGCTTTGTTTTATATCTGCTGAAGCAGGTTTAGATCCCTCACTCTGGTACTTGTGGGACTGTTTGACCTGGGAATGTGCAAGACATCCTGGACTATTGAGTCCCTGATTGTACAGAATGCTAGGCAGGGGTCTCCTATAAGGAGCCTATAAAACACAGAAAAGATTGGCAGTGTTTCCAGTCATTTCTGGAAGCTTAGGGACTTAAAGATGATAATTCTGTTTGCTAGGAACCTCTGGCATCATTTCAACTGTTTCATATGTCTGATGAAGTACATCCCAAAAGGGACATTGATAGCTATAATTTGTATGCTCAGTGCTGAGTACAAAGGGACAATAATCACTTTCCAGTGGGGTGATATCCCCTTGGTAATTAGCTGCACCAGGTAGAAAGATTTCCTGACAGCTGTCACTACATGTTGGTCAAAGGAGAGGAAATAATCAACTCAGGCTCCCAGATCTCTAACTACATTTTCATTTTAACGTGGGGTATTGTCAGTGCTGTATGCTTGTTGGTGGTTCGTCTGCCATATGTGGCAATGTTGCATATTTTAACATTTAATGTAAGCCCACTTATTCATACACATTCCTGCTGGAGGTCCCCTGTGTCAGAGAGGATGACCACCAGTTTGTAGTCATCCATAAACTTGGTGAGTAATAGGCCTTAGTTATTAGTCAGTAGGCCAGAGAAGTAGATATCAATCAAAAGGGATACTGCGCTGAGCTATACGCGATGCCAGCGCTCACCTTCATGTTCTCTGATGCTGCCCCTGGCACCAATACTGTGTGGGGTTTGTCTTTAAGCCAATTTGCAATCCGTCTTACCAAATAAGGGTCAGTTTGTAATACGTTTAGTTTATTAATTATGCTAGCATGGGGGATGGTGCTAAATGCCTTTGCCAGATTTAGGGAAGCTGTGAGTATAGTATGACCACTGCTAACAGCTTGTGTTATCTTCTCAAAGAAATCAGTCAGGTTCGTTAGACGGGATCTACCTTTTACAAAATAAAATTACTACAGATCTAACCTGATGAGATTCTGACTGTTTATGTTAATCAAGACTGTTAGAAAGTTTTCTATGACCTTACAAATGAGAGTCTCAGACTAATGGACTATAGCTTTTTAGGGTTAGTAATAGGACCACCTTTATGGAGTAACATCACCAGTGCTGTATGTCTTACTTCTGGAACATGGCCTTGTAGCCAGGCTCAGGTTAATTAGCTTATGCAGATGTTCTGCCAAGGTGTGTTTGGTAGAATTTATCAAACAGCCAGGTATGTTAAATGGTCCCATGCAGGAAGTGTTCTAAGTCCTGGAATAGCACTTTCAGTTTATGTTATTTAGCACTGATGGGGGTTAAGAACTACAGGGATTGTACAACCTTGGGATGGTAATCTCAGAAATGAAATTTGTTAGGACATCAGGAATTTCCATTGGGTGTGAGTTGGTTTTGTCATTTATTATGACTTCTGCACATTGTTGAGTACTGTTTCTTAGTTTTCTGTCATAATTAAGGAATTATTTGTAATTGTCCTTGGCTTCAGATGTCAACATGATTCCATAGTCTATCTTAGTAGATCTAATAATCTTTTTAAAATTCTCAAATTTTTAATGTTTTCATTGCCTTCAGGGTATTTAGATCTGCTGTACACTTTAATATTTGTTTTCCTGTTATTGTATATTTTATGCAGGTGGACCATCAGGATGGTTTGCTTTTAAATCTCATACTATATGTGGATCTGGATAGGACTACTGAGTCTATACATTTATTCATGCGGGTATAAAACTCCTTGGTGAATCTACATGCTGAGGCAATGTCTGGGATGATGTTATTCTAAATGAATATCAAGACTTTGCCATAACATTTCAGGAGATTTATGCACAAGAAGTCTTTGAATTCTGATATATTATTTGTAGGGGGTTAAGATAGCTTTAGGGAAAGGTTATAAGCATATGGTCTTACTTAATCATAAAGGAAGTTACTAGGGGAGTTGAGCATTATGACTCTATTTTTGTATGTATCAGGTCAAAAACAGTTTATCTTCTAGTTGGGATAGTAATAATCTGGTTTACAGAACTGTAAATTATTAGGTCTAAAAACATCTCAGCATATTCTATGTTGGTGATGTAGATATGCCAGTCAATTGATAAGATGTTAAAGTCTAGAAGAATGAAAGGGGTTCTTATTTATGAGGATTTCATCGATGACATTTAGGAACCTGAAAAAGCCTTCCAGAGTCAAGGAAAGGGTCCTGTAATAGGTGATGAAATGATAGTTGATTTTGTTTAGTCTGATGTGGAGTTAGATAAGTAGAACTTGTGGGTCTCTGAAAATCTATCTAGAGGTGATGTGGTCTGTAATAAATATGAATTTGCCTCCAGAGTTGTCACTGGGTCTGAAAGTATGGTAGATACTGTACTCACATATGGTGTGAGTGCTTTATGGGCATTTAAACTGTGCTTGAGTGATTACACTTTTAGAAATGCCTTGTAAATGCCAGAGTGCCTCAAGGTCAGGCAGCTGGTTATTTAGACTTCTGGCAATGAGCAGCACCACCTTAATTTGATCCTGTTTTGATATTTAAATGTTTGCTATATTGAAATGTTTGTTATCTGAACTTTAGCCAATTGGCCAATCATCTGTTTTTGTAGCTAGGCATCATCTGCAAAGAAGGGACAATTCCACTCAGTACAAGGTTGTAGCTTGCATTCTGACATGCATAGACAGGTCAGATTTATATCTATCCATCGCCCTCAGAGTTTTTTGCCCCACATCTTTCACTCCCACATATACAGCTACCATGTCATAATTATATTTGTGTGGTGCAACGGTCTTAAGGGCCACAGAGATGTCTAAGATTCTGGCACTGTGCCTTTGACCAGCCTAGTGAGTGAGGAAACTGTGTGTCTCAGTATGGAATCATCAGTAACTAAAACATCTTCATTTCTAGAGCGTTTTAGTGTAACGGAAATGAAACACTTTTTTGCATGGTGGCTCATTTAAAGGTGGGATACTGTGTACTGTGATGTTTGAAATTTATTTTTTTCTGAAAATTAATCCTTACAGGTCTAGGACGCTTAAGTAAGGATATCTTTATAGCACTGGCATATGACATTGCATTACATTGCACTGGGTGCATAGCATGTGGTGTATTAGTGCAATTTTCACAATCTGTGTTTTTATGAGTGTGGCCTCCATATCTCTTAGATATTTGCACCTCTCACAAACAGAGTTGTTTATATTTAGTAAGAGTTCCTTATCTGTATGTATGAGGCAGTTGCAACACTGCTTTAGGATACCTAATGCTGTGATGCTGGCAACAAAGGGGAAACAAGCTGACCTTTTATATCGTCCAGTGAGAAGTAAAACTTGATTGATTTATAGATAATTGCAGAGTTTAAATAACATAGAGATTTACCATCTATTGAAATAGCTATTGTTTAAGGGGTGGATGCTGCAGTTACTCATGTATATCTGTTTAAGTTAATAGTTAGCTTGGGTACATATGGAACAGTAAATGTGCAGCTCAGAAACCTTGCTTAATTATAATATTGAGCTCTTTAAAGCAGCTGTGAGCTAATTTGCAAAATGTAGGGTCATTAGGTTTTGCTGCAGGCTGCTGTTAATGTGCCACTAGGTGTTGCTACAGGCTACTGTTAATGTGCCACTTGGTGTTGTTTCAGGCTACTGTTAATGTGCCACTAGGTGTTGTCTCAGGCTACTGTTAATGTGCCACTAGGTGTTGCTGCAGGCTACTGTTAATGTGTCACTAGGTGTTGCAACAGGCTACTGTTAATGTGCTAGGTGCATGGCTCTGCACTTTATGCAACCACAAGCAGGTTGCTGCTTCTGCATATAGCAGAAGTGTAGTTATTGATCATCTTTGGGTTAGTTGGGCTTTATTAGGTAAAGTTACAGTTGAAAGTGCTGCATCTATGGCATGCACATTGCAAACTCACTGCACTATGTGCAGCTAATGACAGTGCAAAAAGGGAAAATGAAAGATATAATGAGAAACAGCTAAAGGTCTAACCAAAAGTGTTTATCTTCCCCAGAACTGCAACACCTATTGTACTGCTATTAGGAATAAACACTGCACTCTGTAGATGAATCACACACCTGACCCAAACTGGCTGTTTGCTACAAGTTTGAAAAGGGATTAAAACACAGCCAATATATGCAGCAACACTGATTAATTCCCTTAATACCATAGATGCCACTTGGAAAGCAGTGTAAACTGTAAAACCACTTCAGTTAATACCTGCAACTTCAAATTCAGAAAAAATACGTGGTGGTGCAGTGGTAGCATTGTTGCCTCACAGCAAGAGGTTCTCCCGTTCGATTCTCAGCTGGAGTGCGGGGAGTGCCTTCTGTGTGGAGTCTGCATGTCCTCCCCGCGGTTGGGTGGGCGTTCGAAAGACATGCGTAAATGGGTGTGCCTTCATTAAAGACTGAATGTCGAGCTGGCACCTCGGCATTCGTGAAAATCTACTGCCAATCATTAGCAGACCGGAGTTCCACTGTGGAGACCCCTAACCAGGAAAAGCCAAAAGACAACAACAACAGTAAAATGCAGACCAATGAAAGAACCTACTCAAAATTTATTTAAATAGCTAGGTGACTAACTGCATTTTAATAAATGTACTTTCATGTTTACTGGATGCAAAATGTAGTCAAAAATGTGACTTTGTTTGATATTTATCTTGTGCACAGGAGCTCAGGTTCTAGGAGACTTAGACTGTCATTGAAAAAAAAGAACATTAAGACTGTAACTCAGTGAGACTGCTATATACTGAGATGCAACTTATCAGATACAGTAAACGTTGGGATACACATACTCTCAGAAGTTATTACATGGAGGAATTCAGTGTGAGGGTTTCAACCTCCACTAGTATTTGAGAAAAGAATATTAAGAACATAACTTGCACATATTGAGATCAACTTAATGTATACAGTATGGTCTACTGTATCCATACCATCTGCTCAAAAACAGTGCGAGACACATATTCTCAGAAACTATTACTTGGGGGCTATGTATCCCCTTATCTCCCAATGTGTGGGTCTTTCTCCCCTTATCTTTTATACTAATTTATGATCACACAACTGTGAAAGAAAGTGACAAATTCTCACACAGCACTGTCTCCTATTGAATGGGTCATCCACTTTTAATCACTGCTGGCTCACTAACAAAAACAGTGATTAAACTACACACCCCAAATACCATATTAAGTCTCAGAAATAGCATATAGTAATAAATATCAGACTTGATAAATAAACACACTGGATCCTCTATTTGACAACCTGAACTCTCAATGACTGTAAAAGACCCTATGTATGGATGGTTCTACTATGAAATCTCAAATATTAAGACATAGAGAAATAAAACAGCAAACACAAATGTGCTAGACTCCAAAAGGTCAAAACTTCCAACCTCAAGTGTTTTTTTTGCAGGGTTGCAAGCCACCCCTGACACCCTCCTCCATGGTCGCACAAACACAAAGAAGGGAGAAATCTCCCACAACAATGGAATCATGTTGGTGCACTTTTAGAAATCATATTGGCAGTGATTTCCTTTGGAAAACATTGATTGTTGTTCTTTTCCATAGAGTCTTTTGGTTTTTGACACTTGTAGACATACTTATATGTAAATGCAAACATTATACATGTATATACACACACACACACACACACACACACACACACACACACACACACACACACACACACACACACACACTTATTTATTTGACATTTGTTTATCAGGGTGGTCTCCCATTTTCAGCAGAGGCCTGGGGAGAAAAGCTTCACATATAGTACAATACAAATAGAATATAATCCAAAGCAATACAAATGACATTAGAAATACTATACAAAAATAAGATGAAAGGACATAAACTATGTTACAAGATATTACAATATATACTACACATCTAGGACAATTCTATAGAGTTAAAACATTATAGACAGTAATAATCAGTCTCACCATATACATAGCCTGCGAGTAGATAGTGTCCAAAACTAGTATGTAGGTAGTGCAATGTATGACGTTGACTGTTACAGTACATGAAAAACTAGAGCATTGGTTTCAGTTAGGAAAATAATAGTCAGACAGTTAGTGATGCAGAAAGATAGTGAGAGAGTTAAGAAGAATCGAGGCATTACAGTTTGAATAGTAGCTTAAGGATATGGTATAGAAACAGAGAAGGAGTTAGGAGAGCCTAAGTATCTTGCAGGCTATGAGGGAGTGAAATGTGACAGAAGAGGAGGATGGAGCTAGTGTGGAAGAAGAGGAATATCTGAGCATTAGGCAGGCTCATTATGCAAAACCAGAGCCATGTATTTTTGAGATGATTTTTTAAAGATGCTTTGAAATGGGTTAGGCCAGGCATAGACCTGGTAGCTAGAGGTAGTGAATTCCACAGTATAGAGACAGAGTATGAATACAGAGAGTGACCTGGTTTTCTTACAGGTTTTGAGATAGCTAAGAGATTTTTGCCTCCTCATTGTAGGGATCGATTTGGTGTGTAAGGTGTGACTAGTTTGGCTAGTGCAGGGCAGGCAGTAGGCTTGAAAATAAAGTTGTGCAAGATAGATAGCTGAATAAAGGCAAGTTGGTTGGGGAGTTCAAGCCAGTTTAGTTCTAGTAGTGGTTCACAGTGGTGTGTATAATATTTAGAGTTTGTGGCAAACGTTGCAATTTTGTTGTTGCACTGTTCCATCTTGCTTAGGATAAAGTTTGTAAGTTAGTTAGGATAGGAGCACTGTAAAGAAGGGAGGGAAGTAAAAATGTTTTTGTGAGGGTTGTTTTGGTTGCTGCTATAAAGAAATGTTTATTTCTATATGAGTCCCAGTTTTTGTTAAGTTCTCTTTACATTTTACTGTATATGGGGGGGGGGGGTCCAATAAAAGTTCATCGTCAATGATAACTCCGAGAAGTTTGGTTTCCTGCACAATTTCTATGACAGTGTTATCAGATGTAAGGATGCTGAAATGATCAGGGACAGGGGAGGTGTTTTTGGGGTGAAAGAGTACTAGTTTAATCTTCTTTGGATTAAGAAAGAGTTGGGAGGGAATTTCTTAGCCAAGATTTTACTGCAGTAAAGGACTGTTGAGTTTTTGAAAGCAGTTCTGGTAGTGACTGAGCGGTACAGATTATGATGGAATCATCAGCATATTGAATGAGGGTTCCAGGATGAGAGGCAGTTTGAAGGTTGTTTGTGAAAATGTTAAAGAGTAGGGGCCCAAGGATGGAGCCTTGAGGAACTCCAGTAGGGTTATGCAGAAAGGGCGAGAGTTCATTGGACCATTTCACTGCTTGTTTATGATCCTTGAGGTAGCTCTGAAACCATTTTATTGTGTTGTCTGAGAAGCCTAAGTTAGACAGTGTGTTCAATAGTAAGGGGTGAGACACTGTGCTAAAGGCCTTGGAGAGATCAAGAAAAACTGAGGCTGTATAGCATCCTGCATCTTTGGCCTTGTTCACCGTGTCTGTAAAGGATAATAGAGCTGTAGCTGTGCTGTGGCTGGATCTGAAGCCATGTTGGGTTTTGGTTAAAAGATTGTTTTGCAATAGGTATTGCATTACCTGCTAATGGATACCTCTCTCTCTCTCTCTCTCTCTCTCGAGTTTTGGATATGGGTGACAAGATGGATATAGGACGGAAATTGGATGGTCAAAAGAGTTGCCTCCTTCATGGATGGGGGTGATTTGAGATTTTTTCTAAATGATAGTTACTCTGATTCGGCTAAAGACCTATTTATAAGGATACTGATAGGGTAGGTAATTTATCTGGCAGCCAGTTTGGTGTAGTGTGGTGGAAGATTATCAGATGAGGTGAAACGGGGTTTTAGTTTTTGTAGCAGTTTCTTAATAGTGTTAATGGGTATGGGCTGAAATGAGAATGGGCTTCATATGACATTTTTTGAGTAGGGGGTTATTAATGACATGGTTAGAAGTAGTCGATGGTCTAGGGTTGGTTCCGAATAGGTTGAAGGGTGAGGTGGTCCAGCATTAGGGGTGCTAGTTAGTGGGTCTGATATTGATTTTATGAAGTGCTTGTTAAAGTTTTCAGCTATTTGTGATGGAGGGGTGTCAGGTGATAGGGTGTGCTCTCTGTTTGTTCCAGGATTACCAAAATGTATTGAGGTTGATTTTCTGCTGGAGTTTAAGCTGAGAATAGTATGGCTTCTTATCTCTGTTGATTGGTTTTGTCACTTTGTTACGTAGTGTTTTGACATTGACATGATTTAGTTCAGTTTTGTTTAGTTTCCAGGTCATCCAGGCTATATTTTTCCCCAATAACTAAGTCACAATCTTTCTTGCAAGTAAAATAAATGAGGGTACAGTCTTTGAAAAATTCTGATGATATAAAATAGCATCAGAAAATGCTGAAAGCATGAAACACTGATGCAAAATGTCTAAAGGGAATATTGGATTAAAAAAGAAAAAGAAAACAAAAAATGAATGTACAGAAAGTACTCCTTCTGTGAGTGATGTTTCCCCACCTTCACTGACATCTGTTAATTAGTAAAAATGCCATGAAAATACTAGTCTTTTATTCAAAATACATGGAGGCAGCATCACCCTAAATCTTAAATGCCTCATTCATGAACTTGAGCTTATTTATTATTCAGTAGTAATGAACTCCGTAGTCAAAGTTAGTAGGCCCAACTGATACCTTGCTAACACCTAGATGTCAATATGTTTTTATTAAATAAGAAATGTGTTTGATACGTAAACCATATTATGTCAAATTCAGGGAGCTGAATTTTGTATCATAAATATCTTAAACTTTAGAAAGGAAACTTTTAGTGGATCCAGGTGGCTAGTACCTACCTCTTAAAGAATAAACAGATGAGTAAGAAGTAGCATTAAAGCATGTCATGTTTACTGCTATACAGCTGATAATAACACACATATAAATTTAGCATCTTGCTGCATCGCAACAATTAATGTCAGAGATTAAACCCCTGAGTTATATTTGTGAAGTTACAGCTTGAGCTTTCTAAATGAAATGCTGGAGGTATCCAGTGGTACAATAGTTATGTTGTAATTGATATGTTTGAACTAGCTTCTTACATCAGCATCATTGCTTTATGTTATGTTATGCAAAGTTATTTATAATACTGCTATGCTTATGATGAATACTTTGTTATACTTAAGCCATACTGTGAACTACTACTAAAAAAAAAAAAAAAAAAAAAAAGAAACATGCACGTAATCCTAAAACTACAATACATTGCTATGACTATGGTGTACAGGACCCTGGGTTCAAGACCTGGCAGGGCTAGTAATTTTTTTTTTTTATGAGTGGATGGGTAACAGAAAGTTCACCCCAGGGATCATTCCAGTTGGACTACTGGATATGGGCAGTGTGAACTAACATTGCCTGGGCAATTTTTTGGGCTAGGCTTGTAAAAGCTCCTGGGCCATGAGCCTAATACACACCTATGAACCTATGAACAATGCAGCCATGGCTCTACAGTTCAATGGCCAATGTAAGTGGTTTATAACGTGACTTGTTTGTTAAACACTTGCAACATAAAATAAGCATATGTTGTGTACTTAATGTGCATTCTTTAAGTATATAAAAGCCAATATGTTTAACATTGCTAAAATATTTTAGATTGTTTGTTACTGAGGATCGCTTGTCTGTGACAAATAAAAGCTTGCTGCTTTGGAACATGACTTGGGTTTCATGATTTTTATAAATTATTGCGAGTGAGCTTATCAACAAAGTTTTAAGACCACTAGTTTCTCTGTTTTTTATAACTTACATACGGCCAGACTTATTTAATCACAAGTAATTGCCGGTATTTTATTTATCACTAGTTCTCATTGCATTTAATTACATTTATGCCAGTAAAACAAGTGTTCAAAGTATCAGTCAGTTAATTGTTATGCTCAAATATCAATGTCATACCTTTGTCAGGTAGTTATTTAGGATGTTGTAAGACAGAATTTGTGAATGTTACCTATCTAACGCTACCACAGATTTCTGTTGGTACTATTTACTTTAATGCCTTTGACCTCTGCAGTTCCAAACATCTAGGATGATCTAAAACAACTCTTTGAATCAAATGATAATGTTGCCATCTTCCAGAGTGCATGTTTTTACAATTTGTTGTTGTGTACAACATTCTTCCTCAGATAGTAGAACAGTAATTTCTTAAGGCCTTTCAGAAGGGTACCCTATGTTTAAGATCAAAAAGACAAATATCTAATCCTGAGGACTTGAAATTCATGCTAATAAAAGTAACTTTACACCCATATGATGTGGTAGTCATTAACTATTTTTCTTGGAACACATTCTTTCCTTTTGCTGTACCCACAGAGAAAAATATTTTAGAATTATAAGCCCTTATGCGGAAATAACCATATACAATCTTTCATAGTGAAAGAATAAGGCCGAAGACTAATGTTTATGCATTCTTAGAGTTATCTCAGCAGTGCCTTTTAACCAGTCCCTCCAGCTCTCAGTCTACTGCCCTGTTTTACAAATTGGGGGGGGGGGGTGATGGTGGTGTTATGTATGCTAAATGTACATGCACAACTTGCACATTGCACAGGCATTGTTCACATCTTTAGGAAAAACAGACTGACTTTGGTTAAATAATCTTTGTCAAAGTGTCTGGTCCATAGGACTGATTTTGGTATGTAAGTATAATAAACAATTGAGTATAATAATTTGGTATGTAAGTATAATAAATGACTGAGAGGCATTGTTACAGCACATTCTACTAGATTACCAGCAACTTCAACAACTTTATTAAGAAATGTGTCATTTAAGATAATTGCAAATCTGTCACAGGTCAATATCTGCACAAAATGCTGCAGGTTTCCAGTACATTCTAATGGTAGGACAGGGTTTAGTATGGTTTTGTTAAACAGCTGCAGTAACTGTATATATTTCTCAGGGGTAAATAAATACTATTCTGGATATGCAACAAATGTTATATGTTGCAGTGATGCTCCCTGAAGGAGGAAGTCAAGCTGTATAATGTACTCAAAGCTTTAACTAGGGTGGGGGTAGGGGCAGCTGTCCCAGATGCAAACTGTCAGGGGGTGCTATTGGCAGATACTGATGGTGTGAGAGTAGAGTACCAACACTGATTTGTTTATTAACAAATACTGAAACTGTATTTGCAGTCATGGCTGAAGTGCTGAAAGTACTCAGTATATGGTGATAACAGTAGCAAGCTGTTTCTTCTTCTATTTGAAGCAAGAGGTTTGCTATAAATGCAAAAAGTAGTTTCATAACTTTTTTTCTTGGAATGTAACATAGAGAAGACCGTTTTCTTTCTTGTTTTGCTCCCCAACTTTGAATTGAGGTAGGCACCGGCTTCTTGAACTGCATAGACTAAGAACCTAGTCGCAGCTTTGAAGGTAATTACCATAACTGTAGATTTATGAGGAGAAGTTAGTTCCTATAATAGCAAAGTTTCTCACCTTCCTAGAAAAAATTGCATATAGTCACTGTTTTTTTTTTAGTTGCCATGTCGGGAAAAATGTTTCCCAGTGTTTACTGGATATTTGTATATGATTACTGGGTGTTTATTTATTTAAGAATTGCAAGCAACGTTCCTGTTCAGCATCCAGGCTCAAAGAGCTGAAGAGACCTTGTGACAGCGTTCGCTCTATGCAGAAATCTCATGCTGCCTTCATCAGTAAATTCACAGGTGTGAGAACTGCATTGGTTCTCACAGGGAAAATGGGAGCAGCTGAAGAAATCTGTATAGTACATGAGAAAGAAAAGGTGAATAAACCTACTATTTGCCATTAGAAAGACCTATTTTACTGTTATGGTAACTACCTTACATAACTTTCTTTTTGGCTTCCTTAATTTGTTATATAAAGACGATCCCTTCTAGCTGTTTTAATTCCTCCTAGGCATGTATAATATGCAGTATCCTGTGTTATCTCTTGCTTCATGCCTTATAATGCTTAGAAACATTGTTTTTTTTATTTAATGTGAAGATTATAACTTGTTCTGTCTATTTGCTCACACATCATGTCATGAAGGCACACAATAGGTTACCTTTGAAGGCACCTTTAAATCCCTTCTCTTGAAAACATGTGATAGCTAGCTGACAGATATTTTATACAACTCAGAATAAGTTAATAACAGGCTGACCTTCTACAGTGGCCCCATCCATTTGTCACAGAAATAAACTATCTAAGCAGGAGCTAATGATTTTATTTCCGCATTCAGCTTTATAACCATACTTTGTCTGGCATATTACTTCATAATTATTAATGTCTACAAGAAACTGTTTGCAGGCTACTTTTCCTGTTATCTCAACAACAATTGGAGCAGTTATTGCTTTGTAATTGTAATCACTTCCCAAAGGATGGAACAATATTTTTATCCTGCATTGCTGCATGATTTTGAAGTAAGAGAGAGTAACAATTAGTAACACTGGTAATACAAGCAAATTCAGTACTAAACCTGAGGAATACTTGATTATTACTCTACATGTCTGTGGTCCCTTCACCTGATGTTTTAAACATACATTTTTCTTTTGGCTGTTTTAGTACCTCATCACAATTTATAGCTGGAAACTTTATCAATGTGTGACTTCGCTCTGTTTCAGAGACTGTAAACCAGTATGTAGGTTGAATGCAATGGCATTTTAATCTTTGGAAGTGTGCACTAAAAGTAACTTGGGATATCTGGTTGAAATGCCAAATGAGTAAACTATAATTGTTATTTTTGTTTCTAATATTCACCTTCATGAGATCCCACTACGTCTGCATAATGGTTTCCCAGTCTTGTTTGCCAGTTGAAGATGAATTGTTCTTTTATACTTCAAGATTCAGTTCTACACCAAGTGCTAGGTACTATATGGTTTTCTTGTGTTATGAGTGTGGAGGGAAGAGCACATGTTTATTTTAGTTTATTAATGTATTAATTCATCCTGAGATAGAGCTCTGATCACAATAGTGCTTTTCCAGGCTACACTTAAAGTTTACAAAACAAGGACTATTTGGTACTCACATTACAAAAGGGACAACTTACTAAAGTACAAATGATATGACACAGAAAATACACATATATAGAGTAACAAAATTACCAAAGTTTCGACATTATCATGTGAGCTACAAACTACATAATATGATTAGGTTTTTGCATCACACTAGTCCTTGTTTCTGTTATCAGTGTCACAAGCCCCACTGAGATCCATTAGCAGAGACATTCATGTACATTAAAAAATCTTATCAAGTATACATTGTTTGCACCTATGACTAGATTTGCTGGCTAGTTTCACTCTGTCATTAGCAAGATTTATATTTTGTAAGGACTAAGGCTGTTAGTCAACACAGGATAGAGTATCAATTATGGACATTTCCAGTATCTTAATGTAACCACTGCAAACTATTACTTATCTTTAGCATCAGTTAATGGTCTGAGCAACTGAGCATCAGGTGGATGCTGTAGAAGGCGACCTTGAAAGCTACCTTTTTGTTCATGGAATGACAAACACCATCATGTAGACCTGCCATGAACAATTGAGTAGCCATTCACAATATCAAAAAAAAAAAAAAAATGGCAGCGCCCAGGGAGGCTGCGGCTGTGTTAGGTCATGATACAGCATTGCTTAATCTGTCTTATTTTTCTGGCAAATAAAATGAGAAAATCCTCTCAGCCTATTCTTGTAGAGTTGTTATAGTTGGTGGCTTTGCAGTTGCCCACCCATACTAAATCATGCAGCAATGCAGGATAAAAATATTGTTCCATCCTTTGGGAAGTGATTACAATTACAAAGCAATAACTGCTCCAATTGTTGAGATAACAGGAAAAGTAGCCTGCAAATAGCTTCTTGTATACCATACATTTGATCTGGGACAACCTTCCTAGTCTGGTGTTCACTCTACTTGATAAAGAGAGAACATTTGAGAAGGCCAACCCACTTAGGTTCTTAACCTCTGCTCCTCCTTCCTCTCTTCTTGCACTTTACTAAAAAAAAAAAAAAAAAAAAAATTGCACTTTATTTTGCTTTTGCATCTTCTTAAAAGTACTTAATTGTATTTATTCTGCTACATTTATTACTGCTTGGTAGTAGCCTGATTAAATTGTAACTGCTATTCTAAGCCTTTTGGTTTAAGCACTTGGGCTTCAGACCAGTTGTTTTAGCTTAAGAAGGTTTGTGGTCTGCACTGTTGTGGAAGGCCAGGTAGCTTACATCCTTCTAAATTGGGAATTGTTGATTGAAGGCTCAGTGTCTGTTATTCTAAAAGTGTATTAGTACTAGTTTAAGCACTTGGGCTTCAAGCCAGTTTTTCTACATTAAGAAGGTTTGTGGTCTGCACTTGAGAGGAAAGTTTAGATTCTGCCCTTCTAAGCTGGGAATTTCTGGTTAAAGGATTATTGTGCCTACTTATTTCTTTCTGAAATTGGTGGACCTTGTTTGCTGTAGCATTGACTAGATTCAGGCATGCTAAATCTAGCTTTGTTTGTATACCTTGAGCAGTAATCCAGGCCATCCTTTTTGCAGAAGATTTCCCTGCACCCTAGTGGCAGGAGTGTGCAGTTAGAACTTCTCTGATTGAAGACTGCTGGAACAGGGCTCAGTTTTGAGCTTTTTTACTGGTTAATTGGGTAATTTGTTTAAATCAGTTTGCTCATTTTCTATTGTTTATATAAAAAATTGCACTTTATTCATCTGCTTTTACTGTATTTGTGTTTCTCCTTACTTTATTGCATTTATTCTGCTGCATTTATTACTGCTTGTTAGTAGCCTGATTAAATTGTAACTGTTATTCTAAGCTTTTGATTGAAGCACTTGGGCTTCAGACTAGTTGTTTTATATTAAGAAGGTTTGTGGTCTGCACTGTTGTGGCAGGACAGATAGCTTGCATCCTTCTAAGTTGGGAGTTGCTGATTGAAGGCTTAGTGTCTGTTATTCTAAGAGTGTATTAGTTCTGGTTTAAGCACTTGGGCTACAGGCCAGTTATTTTCCATTAAGAAGGTGTGGTCTGCACTCTTGTGGGAGGAGATGACAGATTCTCCCCTTCTCAGCTGGGAGTTTCTGGTTAAATGCTTATTGTGCCTGCTTATTTCAGCTGTTTCTTTCTGAAATTGGTACACCTTGTTTGCTGTAGCATAGACTAAATTCAGACCTGCTGAATCTAGCTTTGTTTGTATAACTTGAGCACTAATCCAGACCATCTTTTTTTGGAGAAGGTTACCCTGCACCCTAGTGGCAGGAGTGTATTGTTAGAACTTGTCTGATTGAAGACTGCTGGAACAGGGCTCAGTTTTTAGCTTTTTATTGGTTAATTTGTTTAAATCAGTTTGCTCATTTGCTACTGTTATATTAAAAAAAATACACTTTATGCATCGTCGCCTAGCTAGGATTAAACTGTTCCTGGTGCCATAAAGTCTGCTCTTCAAATTTTCCCTTAGAACTACCCAGGTTTTTAGTTTTAGCACTCAAATATGTTTCTTTGAGCTCAGCACTTGTTCAGAACTTGTTGTAAGCACTAAATAAGCTAAAAATTACTACAGCACTCAACTTTCCTCACTTGTCTAGAGGAAAACAGTTTTTAGTACTTAATAAATAAGCACCTATCCAGGCATGTCTAAGGGTCAGTTCCCGGTGTTTTCTCCTGTCTACCTGATGAATCTGTGCATTTTGGGGCAATGCAGTAATTGCCTCATGTACACAGACAACCCTCTCCTCCTGCCACCCAACACTACAACCTGTGAGATATGCACTTATATAGCCAAACAGGAAGCAAAGCTCTCTTGACCAAAGACTGGACTAGACAGTCAAGGGGAGAAGGTAAACACTTGCACCACACCACACTCATCACATAGTCCTTCAAAACATACACCACCAAAACACACACATAGCAACACAAAACACACACCTACATTTGCGGAGGCTCTTAATAAAAATCTGCTCAAGCAACAGAGACCTCCAAAGCAGAAACGCATGCAACTTCCACCCCCAAACACAACCCAAATGACACATAGCCCAGAAACTCAGGGTGCCACTCAACCACAGCCCATAAGGCATAACAATGTACCCAACACTCTAGTCATAGGTGATGCTATAGTCAGGCACACTGATGTTCCACTCACCAGGCTAAACAAGGAGAAAGTTGCTGTCAGCTGCCTGTTGGGTGCCAGGATTCTGCCACATAATGCATGCACTCAGGTCACTCCACAACAAGTACAAATATGACTCTGTCATTGTCCATGTTGGTGTGAATGACCTGAGATGTACCTCCCTGGACTACATGAAAAGAGACATGGAGGAGCTCTCCGATCTTGTAGACCAGGCAGGTATCACCCTATCCCTGAGAAGCATCCTGCCATCACCCAGAATGATATCACAGTACAAGGACAAAATGATTGACTTCAACAATTGGCTAAGCTTCTGGTGTCATTCTAAGGGGATCCAGTATCTGTCTGCCTGGGATGACATGATCGACAGACCACGATGCTTTGCCAGAGATGGCCTGCACCTGTCTGATTCTGGATACTGGCTAAGGCTCTTGCCACCCCTATAGTACCTTTTTTTGGCAAGGTTCAAATGACGAATTCACCACCGTAACAGGTACAAGCAAGCAAAATTTGAGGGTAATACTACTCAATGTTAGAAGTCTAAACCTCAAAATGCATTCACTCAAGGCACTCCTTAAAATGGAGAACATCGACATCTGTGCAGTAACAGAGACCTGGTTCAAGGCTCCAGAGAGCAACACTGCATTACCAGGCTATAATTTATACCACACCTTTTGGCCACCTAACCTGGACTGAAACACTAAAGGTGGAGGCATGTCTATATTCATTAAGGATATCCACACCTCCAGGCTAGTTGCTCAGCATAATGCATCCGAGATTATCCAAGTGCAACTAACTCTGGGCAAGACCGCAATACAAATTGTAACTTGATATAGATCCCCCACCATGCCCCAGGATTCACACTCCTCATTTCTTGATACACTGGAAAATAGGGTACAAACCAACAACCTAATAATGGGTGGTTTCAACTACCCCACCGTTAACTGGGAAAACTCCTCATGTACCAACTCTTTTGCTCAACGTTTTCTGGAATTCATAAATTCCAATGCCTTGGATCAACTTATCCACACCTCCACCAGGAGCAGCAATATCTTAGACCTGGTCATTACCAACATGGGTGACTGGTGTTCCACACCAGAAGTCAATTCCTCATTGGTCAGATCCAACCACAAGCTAATCAGGCTAGACATCCACATCCCGCCCACACCCCTCATTAGGGAAACCACCGTAAAAATTTTCTCCAAAGCCAACTTCACCCTTCTTAAGACAGAAGTGGCAAACTTCATGACACCCATGCAGATGGACAATAAGAGGTACAACTGCTGAATCCTACACAATGCACTTTATAAGCACTTATATGAGTGCATGGATCATGCTATCCCTAACAGAACCAAGATGCTATCCTCCAAAAAAAGGAAGCCAATCTGGTGGACCCCTGCCATAAACAAACTCTACAACAGAAGGAAGAAACTGTTGCAGAAAAGAGTAAAATATCATGACTGGAAGAACTCCCTGGTCAGCCTCAGTAAGAAGATGAGATCCCTCATAAAATCCTCCAAAGCTGGTTATGAAAACAAAATCGCTACTGATTCTAAAAACAACCACAAGGCATTCTATAGCTATGTCAAGAATCTCAATGACAACACTCAGATCTGCTCTGAGTTACAGCACAATGGCATTAAATATACAGAACCAACTGATATTGCCAACAACCTGGAAGATAGGTTCAGTGGTAACTTTACCCCCCACCCCCTAAAGGGCTCATCTCTATACCAGAAGAATGCAAAGTTCCCGTAATCATGGCTGCACAGGTAAAAACACATTCTCCAAAGCCAAGAACACAGCATCCTTGGGACCGGACAACATCCCAGGCTTCATTCTACATGAACTACAGAATGAACTGGCACCCCACCTAAGCACCATGTTCAATCATAGCCTCACCTCAGGCTTTGTGCCCACTGAATAGTGCACATCGATGGTTATCCCACTCCACAAAGGGGGAGCCACCACGAATCCCAGAAACTACCGCCCCATCAGCCTAACGAGCCTGGTCTGCAAGGCCATGGAACGTATCATCATGGAACTTATAAACAAAGACATTGGCAATCTCCAAACTCTGGACCCCATCCAGTTCGGGTTTGTAAAAGGCAGATCATGTCTGCTAAACCTGAATGACTTCTTTGAAGCAGTCACCAAAGCTGTAGATGAGGGTAAGGTGGTTCACACAGCCTATCTAGATCTCTCCAAGGCTTTTGACACCACCCCCCACTCTAGAATTATAGATAAACTCACTAAACTAGGTATAAATCCTTATGTCACAAGATGGGTTGCCAAATGGCTTACTGACAGGACCCACACTGTGAAAGTAGCAGACTCTAAATCCGACTTCAGACCAGTGACAAGTGGAGTACCACAGGGTTCAGTCCTGTGTCCTCTCCTGTTTGGTATCTACTTTTCTGAAGTACAGGCTAACACAGAAGGTCTTTGGCTAATGAAGTTCGCAGATTACTGAAAACTAGGAACCATAATTGAAACTCCTAATGATGTGAACATCCTACAAAAGGGCCTCACTGAGACAGATGCCTGGTGTCAAAGGCATGGCCTCAAGCTCAATGCCAAAAAGTGCATTGTCACCCCCTTTGGTAAAAACTATGTACCCATGAGCTACCACATAGGTGGTAGTCTACTTAACACTGAAAGTATGATAAGAGACCTTGGGACACAGGTGAGAATAGTCTCTCCTTTGATAATCACATCACCACAGTAGTGAGGAAATTCTATGTGGCACACCTCATCACAAAAGGTTTCTCATCCAGGAAAAAAGAGGTTATTGTTCTCCTGTACTTGTCACTCATTAGACCCATTATAGAGTACAACACCCCTTTTGATATGTACCTCACAAGACATCTACAACACCTGGAAAGGCTGCAGAAATACCTCACAAAGAGGATTACCAGCCTCAAACAGATGCCCTATGCAGACCGTCTCAAAAAACTCCAGCTTTACTCCATCGCATATCGCCTACTCAAAGGCAATCTCTGCCTAACATGCAAAGCTATGTCAAACCCAGAGCTGTTGGACATGCTCCACTTAAAGAAATCCTAATCCCTCTGAGCTTCACACTCTAGGGACCTAAACCTTGTCACCACAATAAACAGAACATGCTGGAGGGATAGATTCCTGTCCCAGAGACTTCTCATACTTTGGAACAATCTACCTATCTATATCAAACAAAGGTCCTGATTAGCACTCTTTAAGAAAAATCTTGATGATTGGATGGGAAATAGGAAATTCACCCCAGGGATCTCCTCTGTGGCTCCGTTCGACAGGGGCACAGGAAAATAATTTTCTTGGTTGGCGAAAGCCAGGGTACCTTTTTGGCTAGGCTTGTATAGACCCTAGGGCAGATAGCCTAGTACCTACCCATAAACCTATGAACCTATGAACAGCCATATAAATGATGTTACAGTAACTTACAGCAGAAAGAAACATCTGGAAATCAAGTATTCAACTGTGACGTCATTCTGGCTGGATTCCCTGCTTACTACAGAGCATCTGGGGCCTATAACACTTCCAGAAATGCTGGAATTCAACATCATAACCAAACAAGCTTCAAAATGCCTACATCAGGAAATGGAAGGTTCTGGAACAATCAGGATGAAACCCCAAAAGAAGAGATGTAACAGAACCAGGAAAATAGGCTGCAGAGCTGGAATTGCTGCCAGATTGAAAAAAAAACCTCACAGGCCTGCATTTCCCTCTATTCTGTTCACAAATGTATGTTCATTAGAGAACAAGATGGACTTCCTCAGGCTAGAACTCACCACCACAAACAAGGTGAGAAATTCCTGTCTGTTAATCTTTACAGAGACTTGGTTAAATAACAGGATTAGTGGCAGTGCAGGTTTCACTTTGTGATAGCTGATAGGAACCTAGCTCTGTGTAGAAAAGCTAAAGAAGGTGGGTTGTGTATTTTTGTGAAGGATGGCTGGTGCAAAAACTGTAACATTGTGAATGAACATTGCTCTGTAAATGTGGAATTTCTGATACTGAAATGCAGACCTTTTTATGTGCCCACAGAACTAAATGGTGTCTGTGTATCAGCTGTATATATACCACTGAGTGCTAACATCACTGAAGCACTGAATATACTGCATAATACTATATGTGAGCTGCAATGCAAGAATTCTGACTGTGCATTTATGATAGCTGGTGACTTCAGCAAAGCAGATCTCAGGAAGGTGATACCCAATTACTACCAATTACAAGGGGAGCAAATACTCTACACAAGGCTTACACTAACATAAAAAGGGCATACAGAGCTGTACAGCAACCAAACCTAGGTGGCTGTGATCAAATGTCCACAAAACTAATACCAGCTTACAAACCTCTCTTGATCAGAGATAAGCCCAATGTGAAACAAATCAGGGTCTGGCATGAAGGAGCTATGGAAAGTCTCAGGAACTGCTTTGATACCACAAACTGGGATGTCTTCAGGGAGGCAGCCATGGTGAACAATCTGGTGAACATAGATGAATATACTGAGACAACTATGGCTTATATAGCCAAATGTGGGGAGGATGTAATGAACATAAAAAATATTAAAGTAAGAGCCAACAAAAAAACATGGCTAAACAGCAAGGTGTACGAGTTGCTGAGGGCAAGAAACACTGCTTTCAGGGCAAAGGATAAGAAAGATCTAAGTGTGGCAAGGGCTAATCTAAAAAAGGTTATCAAGTAGGCCAAGAGGGAGTATGGAAAGAGGATACAAGGATGCTACAAGGATGCCAAAGACTCAAGAAGCCTGTGGCATGGTATTCAGCAGCTAACATACTACAAGACCAAGTCAGCTCAATGTGATGATAGCACTGAATTACTGGACAATATAAACACATTTTATGGCAGGTTTGAAGAAAAAAAACAACCTGGTGGCTGTAAAGCTTCTCAGTGATGACCAAAAGGCAGTAGTACTCAACTTCAGTGCTGTGAATTTAAGGAACCAACTGAAGAAAGTAAACCCCATGAAGGCTGCAGGCCCTGATAACATTCTGGAGAAAGTATTGAAAAGTTGGGGAGACCAACTCAGCATTGTCCTGATGGACATCTTCAATACCTTGCTTGTCTGGGAAAAACTACCAGCATGTTTCAAAGTTACCAACATAATCCCTCTGCCCAAAAAAGCCAACCCCACCTGCCTAAATAATTAAGGCCAGTGGCCCTTACATCCGATGTAATGAAATACTTTGAAAGACTGCTTAAAAGGCATTTGACTACAGTACTACCCAAATCTTTTGACCTGCTGCAGTTTGCCTACTGGACAAACAGATCAACTGCTGATGTCATTTTGGTGGCACTTCACCTCACATTGGAGCATCTTGAAGAGAAGAACAACTATGCCAGGCTGTTCATAGATTTCAGCTTGGTATTCAATATGGTGATTCCAATGCAACTTATAGAAAAGCTAATCAACCTTGGCATATATAAAGGGTTGTGCAACTGGACCCTTGATTTCCGGACTAGAAGACCACAAAGGACCTGTGCTGGTAACAACACTTCAGGGAGCATTACAATCAACACCAGAGTAGCCTAGGGTTGTGTGTTGAGTCGTCTAGTGTTCACAATCCTTACCCATGACTGCTCTGTGAAAGCTAGCAACAACCACATCATCAAATTCACAGATGACACCACAGTGGTGGGACTCATAAGTGGTGATGACAAGAGTGGGTATAGGAATGAGGTCAACTCCCTGATTGAATGGTGCAGTAACAACAATTCGGACCTAAACATCAATAAAACAAAAGAAGATATAATTGACTTCAGAAAGAGCTCTGCCATGCACCTGCCCCTCAGGGTCAATTGTGAAAAGTAGAGAGAGTCCAAACTACTGAATATGTACAAAATATGGTCAACTGGATAAAAAGTTGCCACAATATCACCAATAAGTGTCCAATCACCTCTATGTATGAAAAAAGATGTTTAGTCCACAGAATAAAAACTATGAATAAACTGATATAGAACAAAATAAAATGGTTAAGCGGTTTCACCCACAACTAGGTGGGCTTCATCAGAACACTGTTGACATTGCTGGTATGCCTTATATTTAAAAATTGGTGCCAAAATACCGGCTCATGTTAAACATTTAGCCTTGTAAATTCTTAAAGCTATACCAGCATATAATAGTATTGTTCATCTGAACTCATTGTTCATGTCTAAAAAAGCAGTTCAACATTATGTATAACTGTATACATCTGCGTAATGCTCTACCTACAAATAATATGTACAAAATCCAATTCTCCACAATCCAACAATATTTAAAATACAAATCCACTACTGTAAAAAAAGAAGTATATAAAAATATATAAAATATAATATATAATGATGAATAATGACAAAATAGCTCATCTTACCCAACACATACAACAATTTAAATTGATACAAATACATTATCACCCTACAATAATGAACCTAGATATTATATAAAATTAAAAAATTGAAGAATTAAAGATTTGAAAAATTAAAAAATTAAAAAACACAAACATACTACACGTGTGTATAAAATGTATGAAAAATAGATAAAATTCCAACATATATGCATACTTGAAAATATATGTCCATCTAAAGTTAACAAAATGCTATAATGCCTAATACTTGCTCTGAAATATTCCTATGAAAGGCATGTTGTATCATGGTACAAATTATTACTATATAATACTGACAGGAAAAATAATAATACTGTCAACCTCTCAAATAGCCACAATGTCATATGTACGTCTGATACACATAACTTGGAAAGATGAATATGTATATATAAATACTTAATGTATCATTGAAAATGAATACTATTCTAAACATTCCCATCGTATTAATTCATCTCCAATATAGGCTTGAGAGAAACATAATCATTAAGCCCAGGTGGTGTTGCTGCATCCAAATACAACTGCCACCAAGTTTCCTTGTAGCTTAATAATGTCTTGTAGTCATCCCCTCTAGGGTCCTTCCTGATGGTATCTAAAATGGCAAATTTGAATTCGTGTGTGTTGTCCTTCTTTTCAATATGTCTATATAAAGCATTAGTAGGGTCCTTCCTCCTGATGTTATACATATGATCATATATCCGTTTCTTAAAACTTCTCTCTGTCTTACCCACATAATAACTTACACATTTATTACACTTAGCCAAATAAACAATCATTTTGTATTGCAATTCCCTTTTGTAAATTTGACTGTTGACCTGAAGCTATTGTGAATAATTAATTGTTCTTCTTCCAAAATATACCTACATTGGTCGCATGTTCCACATTTTGTGGTATGTGCACTAATTCCCTTTTCTCTATCATTCGCACCTACCTAGTTCAAACTATAAAGTTCCTGGGGTACATATATCAGAGGAGATCTCTTGGAGTGTAAACACAGGCCAGCTAATTATAAAAGCCCACCAGTGACTACACTTCCTGAGAAGGCTGAGAAAGCAAAATGCTCTATGAATGCTCTAAATACCTTCTGTAGAGGAGCCATTGAGAGCATTATCACCAGCAACTGCACTGTATGGTTTGGTAACAGCACAGTGGCTAAAAGGAAGAAACTGCAAAGTATAATAATAACAGCAGAAAAGATTGTGGGCACTAGTCTTCCTACCTTACAGGAGCTCTTTGAAATGAGATGTAAAAAGAGGTCCCACAAAATACTGAGTGACACTTATCATCCAGTGTATGGTTGGTTCATTAAACTTGCTTCTGGTAGAAGGTTACAGAGTATCCCCTGCAGGACCACCAGATTCATGAACAGTTTTTATCCAACTGCAATAAGACTCATTAATGTAGACATAAATCTGGATGTATCAAAACTATAATACATTGTTACACTGTCATTCTTTTTCTTTTTTTCATACAGTAATTCTATTTATTTATTGCATGCTAAAATTAATATATTCTCATTCAAGTGCAATTCCAATCACTTCCTTATGTGCAATATCACCCAATCTCACCTCTGTGTATAGTGTACTTTTCTTTTCATGCGTTAATCATCTAGTAGTTAGTGTTGTCCAGTGTATATAGATAGTGTACAAGCATGTGCATCAGCTACTGAGATATTTACTTTTGTACTACAGTTATTGTTAATTCTTTGATACCTATCATGTCTGTCTTTTTGTGTTTGTTTTCTCCCATAAAAGAGCTGACACTCGAAATTTAGTTTAGGTAGCACTTGTGTTTCTTAAATGACTATAACGTTTCTTTGAATCTTTGAATCTTTGAATAGCCAGGATACAAGCAGGAGTGGGCATACCACCATCTATTCTACCAATGCCTGTCCCCAAAGAATATTATGCTATACTACAAAATTCCGGTACCAGCATTATAATATTGTCTTCTTGTCAGCTCCTGTCCTGCTGACAGCATCATAGATAGGGTGTCCAAAGGTTAGTCTCCCCTAACAACAGCAAATTTCATGGTGATTGGTGATGTTGGCATGCATGCTGATCAGATCAGAGAATGAAGGAGACATTAGAATGAGGACTCTGGTAATCCCTGAGGTCAGAAGGGGTTACCTACCATAATATTTTATTATTCTACTCATTTGCTGCAGTCAGCATAGTGGTTTATAATTCATTGTTACTATGAATTGTCTTCCCATAAACAATATTTATTGCAATACCAGACTTTCATTTTCAAATGTCAGAACTTTCCCCTTCTTTTCTTGCAGTTCATAAATATATATGATGGTGTTTTCTATCTTTTTCTTTGAGGAAAAAATGGTATCTGATACCTGTGTCAGAGACGCATACATGTCCTTCTGAGTTAGTGGAAAAACCTGAGTGGTGCAATAACAGGGGAACAAAAAAAAAGTTTAATGCAGTCAGGGACAATGCGATTTTGTGAATACTCTTTACTCAGTAAATGCATTTAATCTGGACATAATTGGTGGTGATGCAACTGTGGATGCTTTAATGATTAATCTGTAGTAAGGACTGATGCAAAGAAGAGTATTAAATAGAATGTATCTAATGGTCACTGCTTCTCTGGCTTTATTTATTGTTTAACAAATGGTATGCATTTCTTTGGATTATTAATGCTGTATTTTATTCTATCCTATCTATACTTGGCATCTGGGCTATGACTGTATAAGGTCTTGTGGATCAGCATATTATAACTGTTAGCAAAAATGCATATGTATGCCTGCACATCAATAAAACATACATAAATACAAAAGTGAACTGTATGTGCCTTGTAGTCACACAGGATTCATGTAATGCTGGATGGTTGCTGAGTTGCCAACCATTCCAAAATATGCAGTGTCAAAATGTTTACTCATGCTAAGGTGTTAACAGTTTTAAAGATAAAGGATCTGCTGAGTGCTTTTAACCATATCCAGGCCATTTAAAATGACTGACTGAAATGAAACAGTTTTTTTATGTAGGGTATACTGTAGTTATCAAAAGAACATACAATGCTGAATGTCCTAACATATAATACGATTTGATCCTGACCCTTCTGTTTTTACATTCTTTCAAAAGTAGTAAAGCCTAAGGAGTCTGGAAAAACTGCTGTTACTGTTGGATTCTCCGATTCCCAATATTGTTATTCTCATTTATAACATCCTTTCTGACTTTATTAAAAAGCAACAGAGCTTTAAATGGAATGGTTTAGCTGGATAAATGCAGTTGTGTGTGTGCATATGTGTGTGTGTGTCCATATGGAATGAACCACACCTTGGTTATTTACTCTTTTATGACATTTGTGAGTTTCAGGAGGTAAGATGGGCAGAAACATACATAAAATTAAAGAAAATATGTATCTTTTATTGCATTCCTAAACATTCTGTGCATGTTCAGAGGACTAACACAAAGCATCTGCAGAGCAATATTGCAGCATAATTAATTTGTTCAGGATTGTGTGGTTCCATGTCCTGTAGTTTCTTTGAGCCGCGGTGGTGCAGCGGTTAGCATTGTCACCTCGCAGCAAGAGGATCTCCCATTCGATTCTCGGCTGGAGCGCCTTCTGTGTGGAGTCTGCATGCCCTCCCCATGGTCGAGTGATGTTTAAAGACATGCAGGCAGGTGCATGCATGAATGGGTTTTCCTTCTTTAAAGGGTGGGCTTCAGGCTGGCAACTCAGCACCATAAAAATCTACTGTCAGTCATTACCGGACCAGAGTTCCGCTGTGGCGACCCCTAACTCGGAAAAGCCAAAAGACTTTTTTTATATTTTAAATTAGCATATGTAATGCCTTTTTGTCATTCTGTATGACAGAACAATAACTAAAGGCACTTTACTATGTCTTAGTACCAGCCTGTCAATGTTGCACAGGGAGAAGAATTCCCAACAGTATCTTAAGTGAACTGAGTTTGACTGATGTTCCCAGCAATGGAAACCAGGAAACTGGAAAAAGGGAGAATTTCAAGGGCATCACCTGTTTCCTCTCCCTGGAGGGAGGGAAAGAAGGGAGGGAGGGAGCAAGTGTGCACACTTGGGCACATACTGGGCAGTGTTAACTTCCTGTTGGCGAAGGTGAAGCTCACTGCTCATGTTTTGGGGGATGGAGCAGGAATGCCTGGAAGGAATGCCAAGTGAGGGGACATCCTTCATTATCATCACTTTTCATACCCCCTCCCCTTAAGGATGGAGCAATTAAAGAAGAAAAACCTTGAACCACCCTGATCGCTGTCTGAAAGTATACTGAAATGAACACTGACACTTACTGCATATGCAGGTGATATGCTTTAATACTGCGTTTTGACTGCTATTTACTGTATATTCTGTTGTAGATTTTACAATATGCAAAACAGGAGTTTTGCCTTTAATGTATTAGCTATTGAAAAAGTGGTCCTTGTTTCAGGGGTTAATATACAAGCTGTTGCAGGTAGGTACAAGCCATTTGCATCTAGAGAAAGCAAACAAGCTCTTTGACAAGCTAATAGCAGTAATATGTATAAAGATGTTATTATAAATATTTGTGCTGGTATGAGGAAAAGCTATTTTATGGGATCAATGGGAGTTGCAGCTTATATTGGAGTTTAACTGAGATTTATGTAAGGGTACAGTGTTTTTAGGGGGATAGTATATCCTATGTTATACAACAAACATTAATTTACATTCAAAAACATGCAGACTGACTGGACAGAGCAATCACTGAGCCTGATGTAAATCTGCAATTGTAGCAATCAGCCTTCCATCTCTCATAATGTGGAACAAATAGGCAAAATGTAGAACACCTACTAACAACTGCAGGTATGTGCCTTGTCTTGAGCAGCATTTTACCTTCTCCAAGGATGATGCCAAAGTATGACAAAATATGACTGACTTCAATATGGTTAACAGACCACATTACATTGCAAAGGATGGCCTGTACCTGTTTACCTTAGGTTTCTGAATATTGGCTAAAATGTTATCCATCCTCTTACAGCCTCTTCAGGCAAACCCAAATTGACAAACCTACTGACATACCAAATAAAACCTAAAGAAACCTGGAGGTGTTACTGCTCAATGCTTGAAGCCTAAATAAGAAACTCCACACCCTACAAGCTCTCCTTACTCTGGAGAATATAGACATCTGTGTTGTTACTGAGAAATGGTTTAACTCTGCAGAAAGTACTCTGGCAGTGCAAGGCTTTAGTGCATTTCACACATTTAGTGCATTAGCTGCACAGACAGGGACCAAAGGTGGAGGAGTATAAACAATATTAGCACCAAGCATAACTCTACATTGGTTAAACAGGATGATGCCCTGCAATTTATCCACATGTAAATCACCACAAAGTCCCATACCATATTTTAGCAAGCTATAGGTCACCCTCCATGCACCTAGAATCCCATAGCTTGTACCTAGAGCTACCAGAAAAACTCACAATTAAACTAAATACCCTTTTCATGGGAGAGTTTAACTATCCCCCATAGACTGGGAAACACACACTGCCTCATATTTGCAGGCACAATGATTCCTGGACATTATTAACACACATACCCTAGACCAGATAGTGCTCACCCCCACCACTGGTTCAAATATACTAGACCTGGTAGTCACCAATATGAGACAGTGCTGCACAACAGTCCCCCGTCTCCAGTGTCATGTCCTCACTGGTGAGGTCAAACCACAAAGCTGTTTCTTTCAAAATAAAAATCAACTCATTAACACCAACAAACCCTGTAACAGTTAGGAACTATTCCAAAGAAAACTAAACCCTATTAAGTGGTAGTTTATCAAAATTCAGTGCCTCTCCCAACCCCGAGTTGACAGCAAACTATGTGGAATTGTTCACAGAGACCCTGTAAAACCAAGTAAATAGCTGTATAGAGGTTGATGCACCTGCAAGAAATAATCCCTAAACAAACTCTAAAAACAAACCACACTGGTGGAATCCTAACCTTTATAGCGTATATAACAAAAGGAAAAAAGTCATGGTTAACATCAAGAACAGCAACTCCCATAACGATAGGAGAGTTATAATTAAACAGGAAACTAAGAGGACAAATTAAGTCCAAGAAGGCCAATTATGAGGTGAAGATAACCTCACTGGTTAAATACAACCACAAGGCTTTCTAGAGCAATGTCTAAACCCTCAAAGGCAGCACACATCAGTGTGCTGAACTGGTGGTCAATGGTGCCACCTTCACTAGGCAGAACAGCCTTAGTAAATGTGCTGGCTGACAAATTCAGCTCAAACTTTACCTCCCTCAGCAACCCCCATGCCTCCCCCATGAAATGCCTACTAGCATAACCCCTCCAACATTTAACAGGGTAGGTCCTAGTGGCACTAACTAAGGCAAAAAAAACACAACCTCAGTGGGCCCTGACAATTTCATGGGATGCCTTCTAAATAGTTTGAAACTTTACTTATCAGGACCACTTGAGTCACTTTTCAAAAATGGCCTCAAAGCATGCTTGAATTATGGAAATGATCAACAAAGATATAAGCAACCTTTAGACATTGGACCCCACCCAGTTTGGCTTTGTCAAGGGAAGGTCATGTCTAATAAACCTGGTGAACTTCTTTGACAAGGTCACCAAGGCAATGGATGGGGGAAAACAGTGCATACCAACAACCTGGACCTGGCTAAGGTGTTTGACACAATACTCCATTTGGGTATAGTTGACGACCTCACCGCACTGAACATAATACCCTACATAACTCACTGGATTGACAGATAGCTCACAGACAGGACCCAGGAAGTGAGGACTTGTGATACTACATCCACTAAGAGACCAGTCACTGGTGAGGGACCTCAGGTCTCCATGTGGGGAATGCTGCTATTTGCCATCTACTTCTCAGAGGTAAAGGTTAATGTAAATGGCATTTGGCTGACCAGTCTCACAGCTGACTGCAGATTGGGAGGTATCATAGATTCCCTCTATGATACAAACATGTTACTATTGGGTCTAACACAGACAAATGACTGGTGCCAAAGTCATGGCCTAAAACTCAATGTCAAGAAATGCACTATAGTGCCTTTTGTGTAAACTGCCACTCAGGTTAATTATTCTATCAATAACACACCCCTACGAGTTGACCTAGTGTTCAGGGATCGGAGAACATATGTAGATAGTAATCTGGCCTTTGACCAACATGTGAGCAAGGTAGTAGGAAGATCATGCTATTTCGCCTAAGTTATAAGGATGGGCATGGCATCTAGGACCAGGGAAGTCATAGTGCTACTTTATTCTTCCCTTATCAGACCTATAATTGAGTAGAATGTCTGATTCGCCATGTGCCTGACCAGAGATATACAACAGTTGGAATGTCCACAAAGGTTCCAGGAGAATCCAGGGTATAAAAACATTACCCTAATGAATTGCCTTAAGTCTTATCTATATATTCTGTATCCTACAGGTTATTGAGAGGTGATCTATGCCTGACATGCAAGGCTTCCTTGGATCCAACTCTGATGGACTTTTTGCACATTCAGAAAATGAACAGCTTCATAACCAGTACATCCATAAATTAAAATTTTACTTGTGACATAAAGAAGACATGTTGGCAAGACAGATATGTGTCTCAGAGGATCCCCATGCTCTGGAACGGATTCTCTGTCAATGTGAAGTAAAGTCCATCCCTAACCCTTTTTAAGTATTGTGACACCTCTTGCCTGGGCCAGTGATCAAGGAGTCTCAATCCTCACCATGGACAATGTTGAGGGACGTTCACTTGGAACAAATATAGATGCACATAGTATTTTCTGATGTAGCTCTCTGCACCAAGCACAATTTCCCTTAAGAGCACAAAGGGAGCACACTCAGTCCTGGGGCTGGGTTTCCCTCTCTCTCTCTCTCTCTCTCTCTCTCTCTCTCTCTCTGTCTCTCTCTCTCTCTCTCTCTCTCTCTCAATCTCTCTCTCTCTCTCCAGGCCCCCAAATAAGACTCCCCACATACACAGCTGTAGAGCTGAGTCCTCAGCTGAGTGTTCCAAGCCAAGCCCTCCACTACCCTCCCTGTGAAACCAGTGTTCTGTGCCCCTGCTCCAAGTAACTGACGCACACAATCTTTGAGGTTTCATTTTCACACACACCAACACCTGGGAAAGGCTGGTACAGATTTACTAGCTATGCCCCCTCTGCTCAGACTATAAGGTAGGTACTGCCACCAGAACACTCCAAGGCCAAATACTCTCAGGCTAGTGCAAGGGTACCCAATTATACTGAATAAAATTAACACTAATACAGATAGTAGTGTTTGACCAACGCAGCAAGGCTTTCAGGAGTGGCCACAGTGTCACCAAATAAATAAGTACTCTCAAAGGTTAAAATATTCTCTAAAAGATAAGCCACAATCAAATATATGTAATAATAAATAAAAAGAACATGAAAATATTAAATACCTATTTACAATAAATACCAGAGTTTCAATCACAGGAAATATTAAAACTAACACAGATGGATAGATTCATACAGATACAGAAAAACAGTACTTAACTAATCTCACTGTACTTTTCTGACTGATCTAAAGAGTTTCCATTCCCTGGTTACTTACTAAAGTAAGGTAAGATGAAGTGGGTGAGTGATCTTTCTTTGCCAGGTTTCAAAAACAGACTGCCCTGAGACTTCTGTCTCATCTAGTATTAAAACATAATTTCAGTGTTGGATTACAGAATGACATCACATACACCTGGTCATCTGACTCTGGTTTCCACACTATCCTCTTTATTAGAAACTGAACCAGAATCTAGCACATAGGTGTCATCATACACACACATAGAGTTTTGTTCAGATGTGTTATAGCATGTAGAAGCTATAAAACCATTTCAATAACTTCCACCCTTCCAGGGTAGCAATCTGTTCATCCCTAAGGACAGTAGGATTCCAAATCCTGGTTTTCATAGACATTTCATCTCTGACTGGAGCCAGAACTGTAAGATACAATTGTTATTGCCTAGACCAGGTAATTTAATTTCAGGCTACTTTCGTCTCCTCTTCCAGTATCCCCTGTTACAATATATTCATTTCAACAGTTATAATACAGTCTGACATACAGGTGTATTTCTTTTCTGTCCAGCAGGATGCACTTTTTAATACTAGCAGCTTTACAAATACATTTTCAACATAAACACCTGTACAAACTAGTTTGATATACAAATGACATATAATTATTTACAAAACTCCAGCTAGCTCTGCTGGCATATGCTACACATCCACTTCTCAACTTCTTCTGGCATATCTGGCAATATCTCACATCATCACATCTCTTCCCGCTTTGAAGACTTAAGCTAATTTTCCAAGTGACCCTTGAGAAACATGGCTTTATGGACATAAGCATGTCTGGGAACTCATTACCCATACCGTGTCTTGAGAGCCCATCTGCATTGGCATTGCTGACTCCACTAAGGTGCTGCACTATCATATCATATGCCTGCAACCCTAGGCTCCACCTTAATAACTTGGCATTTTGCTGGCTGGCTCAATGAAGCCATGTTAAGAGATTGTAGTGTGTGACTACAGTGAATTTCCTTCCATACAGATAGGGTTGAAGTTTCTGCAGTGCACATACTATGGCTAGACATTCTTTTTCTACTGCTACATAGCATTTCTTCCTAGGTTGGAGTCTATGGCTGAGATATACAACTGGGTGCTTTTTCCCTGTGAGGAAACCTGGCTGAGTACAGCCCCCACCCCATGGTTCAAAGCATCTACCTGCACAACAAATTCTTTGCTGTAATCTGGACTGGATAGCACTGGGAGTCCTCCCAATGCCACTTTAAGCTTTTGAAATGCTTGCTGATAGGCTGGGGTCCACACCACCTTATCTGTCCTGTTTTTCCTCATCAGGTCTGTGAGGGGGAACAGCTATTGTACTATAATTGGGAATGAACTTTCTATAGTATCATGCTGTCCCCAAGAATACCCTCACCTGCTTTTTGGTAACAGGGGCAGGCCACACCTGAATAGCTTCCATTTTGGCAGGTTCTTGTCTGATCTTGGCACTCCCCACTCTGTGTCCCAGTAGAAAACTTCTGCCATACACACCTGACACTTACTGGGTTTAAATGTCAGCCTTGCCTTTGCAGTCTGCCCAGGATCTCCCTGACATGCTGAAGGTACTCTTAACAGGAATGGCTGTAGATAGTAATATCATACAGGTAAGCAAGGGAATAATCTCCTGCTCCTTCTAGGATACCCTCTACCAGCCTCTGGAAGGTTGCTTGGGCATTTTTCATCCCAAAGGGCATCCTCATGAACTCATATAATCTGAAAGGAGTCTCAAAGGCTGACCTCTCTCTAGTGGTGAGAGTCAAGGCCACCTGCCAATACCCCTTGGTCAGATTAATAGTGATCAGGTACTTTGCCCGACCCAGCTGCTCTAAGGCTTCATCTGTCCAAGGCATGGGGTAATCATCTGACTCTGTGTGACTATTTAGTTTTCTATAGTCCACACAGAACCTGGTGCTGCCATCTTTCTTTGGTGCCAGCACCACTGGGGAGGTCCAGGGATTAGTCCCATTTCCAACATTTCTTGTATCTCCTCCCTCAGATTCTGTCTGACTCATTCAGGCAGCCTGTAAGGAGCCTGCTTGCTAGTCCTTTTGGTTCCTGTATCCAAGTGGTGCTGTACCAAGTGGGTGCTCCCAGGTTTTGCAGTGAACATGTCCTCAAACTCCTGTAACACTGCTCTGATTTCTCAAACCTGGGTAGAGGATAACCACTGGGACATTGCTACCCCTTTCACTGAGGTGTCAGTCCAAGCCTCAATGAGGAGATCAGTCAACAGATCCCCCTCAGACTCCTCCTGCAATCCACTGCAAATACTCAGCACCAGGGCCTCCCGATCATGGCTTCATTATGTTAACATGGTACAATTTGCATCACTGCCTCCTGCCTATCAGGTTTACCATGTAGTTAACATCACTGACCTGCCTTACCACTTCAAAGGATCATAACCTGCTGTCCCACAGCATACTGTTAAGCTCGAGCATTCCTGTCATACTAGACCTTTTTCTGCTGTTGGTCACCTGCCAGGTTCTCTTGGGCCAAGCCCATGAGCTCCCCAAGCCTTCTCCTAATGTTTAGGACATATGCCACAACAGACTCCTTCTGGGATTCATACTTACCCTCCCACTCATAATGAATGAAATCTTAAGGCCCCCTCACCCTATGCTCATACAACAACTCAAAGGGTGAAAAACCTGTGGATTCCTGGGGTACCTCCTTGTATGCAAATAGCAGATGGGGCAAATAGTTGTCCCACTCTCTCATAAACAGGTCTGCAAATGCTCATATCATGGTCTTTAGTGTAGAGTTTAACCTCTCTACAAGACCATTAGTCTGGGGGTGGTGGGGGGGTTAGGTGCATCAACCCACAGCACTCCCACAGATAAGCCAGCAGATCTGGCATGAAACTGGCATATATGTCAGTGAGTATTTCTCTCAGGAAACCTACCCTACTGAAAAATTCTAAAAAAGCAGCTACCACTTTCTCTGTCTTGATGGAGGACAGAGCCTCCACCTCAGGGTATCTAGTAGCATAATCTACTACCACCAGGATATACTTCTCCCCTGTGGAACTTGGGGTACTCAGAGGTCCCACAATATCCATAGCTACCCCCTGAAATAGCTCCTCAATCACAGGCAAAGGCATCAAAGGAGCTTTGACCTTACATATCTCCTGCCTTGCCTACCTTTTGGCATTGCTCACAGGTCCTGCAGTACCCTGTTATATCCCTTGCAATCCATGGCCAATAAAAGTTCTGCCTAATAAATCTCTCAGTATTCTTTATGCCCATATGATCTGCAAAAGGAATGTCAAGGGCTATGGCTATAAGTGCCAGACAGTAGGATCTAGGCAATACCAACTTCTGTATTACCTAACCCTCTAGCCCTCCCTCATGGATTCACTCTCTATTCAATAACCCTTTGTTCCAGTATACAGACTCCCCTTTTCCTTGTGAATTAGGTGCCTCCCTAGCTATGTCCCTCGAGCCTCATAATGTCTGGTCCGAGTGATGAGCCTGTCTCAACTCTACCTTTGTGACCCTTCCCAGCTCCCCTTCCACAGGAAGCCTGGGTACTACCACTCACCTCTGCCCTTGCAGTCACTATGTCCAAGGGAACATCAACACCTATTAGGAGCTGTGGTTCACCTTTAGCCTCACTGCTACAGGGTAGCTTCCACCCTGAAATAGCTACCTCACTAGCCGTGGCTTCAGGTGTGGAGTCTGTCTGGGTCTCCCCCAGGCTACCAGCCTCACATGCCTGTCTCCAAGCCTGACTGCATGCAACTGTAACTGCATGCACAGAAGGCACTGCATTATCAAAATCATTCCTTATCAGGACATCTGCAGGGGTATCATCAAACACATCTATTTGCTTGCTTCCTTTTCCACCCTCCCAGTCAATGTGAACCCCGACCAAAAGTATTTGGAATGGGGTCCCTCCTAAAGCTCTGAATAGAGTGGACTGCCCAAACAAGTACTGCTCCTCTTTAACCGCTGCAGGCTTCACAATGGTTATGGCAGAGGCTGTGTCTCTCTTAGCAGTGGTCTGTCTTCCATCCACTAACATAGGATACAAACTCCAGTGATAGTTTAGTACCCTTGTTGTCTCCAAACAACCTACCACTGGTATACTGTTATTCCTACTTGCTGGTTCCCCAACCATTTGTTCCATACCTTGCTTCCATGGACATCTGTATTCTACATGGCTCCACTGGTTACATTTAAAACATCTAACCCTTGATCCTGGCTATGTACCTGAAATAGTGGCTTCTCCTGTTACTGCTGGACTCTGTTGGGGTGGTTTAGGATGCCCACCATGGGTTCCATTATATCCATGTGCAGCACTGGGTATCCCCTTCTTTTTCAGTGATGTCCTGCTTGCTAAGTAGAAATCCCCTTTTTCTCCCAGCTCATTTGCAAAGTTACACTCCTGGTCTGGCAACCAGATTCTCATGTCCTCAGGCAAAATAGTAAGGGCTTGTTCCCTCATCAACAGGTCTGCCAGCCTTTCAAAAAGTGGTGACCCAACACCCACCCACCCACCTATGAAAATAAGTGCTTAACTCAGCAAAATCATCATGTACACTTTAATCTGCCTTCAGTCTGTGCTCACAAAATCTTTTTCTGTAAGCTTCAAATTATAACTTAAAACATTCCAATAAACATTATTTTACTTTATCATAGTTTAAGCAATCAGAATAAGACAATTTAGAAACAGCAATTACAGCTTTACCATGAAGTAAGTGGGTCAGGAACCATACCCAGAGGCTTTGATTAACATTATACTGTTTATATACTCTTTCAAATATATGAATAAAACTATCAAAATGATCATCCTCTGTAAACTGTGGAAGAAATGTATTGCCCTTTATTGCTTCTGGGATTCGGTTATTCCATAACCCATTACCTTCATGGCCCTGATGAAGAGTCAGCATCTCCTCTCATGTTCTTTGGCTTCCAAATACTGCACTATCTTAGCTGATTATAATTTTTTATGTTTTGCCTGCCGCAGTCTCTCATTTTCTTTAGCCTCCAAATGCCGCAGTTGCTCCACTGATTGTAATTCCAAATATTTGGCCTCCAGCTCAAGCCTCTTTAACTCCAGGTGTTTTTTTCAGTCCTGTGAGGAAAAGGTGAATTGTCCTGTTTCTAAGGGCTGCTCAGCTCCATCACCAGACTGGCTGTCTTCCTGATTGGTGGTCCATGCTGCAGCTTGATTATGGCTGAAAACATTTCATCTTTAGTGAGATTGGCATACGCCAGTCCTTTGGCTTCACACACCTTGACCAACTGGTTCTTTGTCACCTTCCCACAATCCACTGCTGACATCTTTGCCTGTTTTCCCTGACTAAACTGAACTAACAAAAAATAAATAAAACTGTTGTGAAAATGAAAATCTGTATGTTTACCTTGTGGCTGCTGAGAGTGCACACACCTTCAGTGATAACTGCCTACAGGCTACAGAAGTTCAATTAATATCCACAGCACTGCTCACTAATATGTGAAACCCCTCCTCTGGGTCAGTGATCAAGGAGTCTCAATCCTCACTACGGACACTGGTGAGGAATGTTCACTTGGAAAAATGCTAGCTACACAAGTATTTCCAGATGCAGCTATCTGCACCAAGCACAATTTCCCTTAAGAGCACACAGAGAGCAAACTCAGTGTTGGGGCTAGGTTTACCACTCTCTCTCCAGATTCCCAAATAAGACTCTACACTGACACAGCTGTAAAGCCAAATCTTCAGCTGACTATTCCAAGCCAAATCCTCCACCACCCTCTCTGTAAAACCAGTGCTCTGTGTCCCTGAGGTTTAATTTTTTAGACACATGCACACACACACACACACACACACACACACACACACACACACACACACACACACACACACACACACACGCATGCGCGCGCGCGCACACACACACACACACACACACACACACATGGGAAAGGCTGCCACAGATTTACTAGCTATGCCTTCTCTGCCGAGGCTATAAGGTAAGTACTACCACCAGCCACTTCAAAGCCAAATACTCTAAGGCTCTTACAAGGGTACCCAATTATATTGAGTAAAATTAATACTAATAAAAATGGTAGTGTTTGACCAATGCAACAAGGCTTTCAGGAGTGGCCACAGTGTCACCAAATAAATATAAGTATTCTCAAAGGTTAAACTACTCTCTAAAAGACCAGTCACAATGAAAAGTCTAAATTTATTTAATAATAAATAATAAAAAGAACATGGAAATATTAAATGGGAGAATTCAGTAAAGCCTACACAATTTATTTTCATGTATGTATTGTGATGTGATGCATATACCAGCATGAACATTATTACATTCAGTAAGCACCTCTTGGCGGCACGCAAGCGCAAACAGGGAAAATACGTGGAATGCAAATTACCTCATAAGCAGGGGAATGCTATGCAAATGAGGTGGGTTGAGTGATCTGACAAGCAGAAAGGCATCCGTGTAGACTCAGTGTCAGTGTCCGTAGTGTACACAGAATTCTTTCATGTACAGGGGTCTACAAAGACAAAAGGGGATGCAAAACTTCTCAAATATGGACATACCTCCCCTAAAAATGTTATACCACATGCAGATATGTGCAAAAGCAACATTGTGGATGTCAGAAAGAGGAAGGGAATAAGTTAAATTAATAATATTTTTTTAAATAATCTCTGCATGTTTGCATTCTGTGCTGAGGTACGCAGCCATACTTAATATAAAAAATGAGGAGAAAAACATTTTATAATGCATTGTTCACAAATGTATTATAGAATCTTGCATTGGGGTCTGTAAAATTGTGAATTGGTGCTGTTACCCAGCTCATACAGCTATGAACTGTATAGTTTTCAGGCTATCAACATGGATGTGTATGCAAATGAGGTGGATTTCTTGAATAGCAAAAATGAGTAAGCTTGCCTGCATATCCACTTTGTGTAGGCTCCTACACCAAGTTGATATTCCCACTGGATATGGATGACATCAGGAGTGTGTCCTGTTACTTTTAGGATTTTTTTTAGTTCCTGGTACATGTGTTTACATGTCAAGCTGCATACCTAAGCATGTTCATGCAGACAGATTATCCAGGTCACTGTGATAACATAGGCAGCAAGTGATTAAAACCGGATATATTCAGTCAGTAATTTGGACTGCTGTATAAGCTATGCTGTGCGATGCAGTGCATAGCTTAATTTGTTCACGTGAGCACACTACTCATGTGACAGTGATGACATAGGCTGTAAAGATAGGTGAAGGCTGCCAGCCTAGCCAGATAGAATTTTGTAAATAATTCTATCATTTGTAAATATTAATATAAGCCACAGGCTTTTTCTCTTAAATGGAAGAAAATGGTGTTAAATATGGAATTGCAAAAATGTAACAACAATGCACTCTGGTGTAGGAAAGCTTGTAAGTCAAGCATTGTATAATTGTTTGATCACAAAACTCGGATCTCATATGTCTGGATGAAGGAATTCTTGCTTTTGTTTTGAGACAAGAGTTAATTGCTAGAATTTGCATGTATAATGTATTTTATTGATGTAGCTTCCTGACCAGGGGCTGTTACACTCTGAGCTTCAGTTAGCCCAGGAAACAGAAAATAATGATGTAATCTGAAATGAGTCAGTGGTACTGTATTATCAATTTAAGGACAGAGAGACTCAGAGCATTTTGCATTTGTCTGGAGAACATCCAACATCTCCAGCACTCTGCCTATGCTCTATATGTAAGTCTATTTTAGAACTCTGTTTTCTTTTAGATATAGCTAGGAAATGGATTAGAAATGGATTAGATTAGTTTTTTTCTGTATTGATGTCAGAACTTTTCTACTATATTATTTTAAATATTTCTCAGTGATCTCTGAACTCTTGTCTAGCACTGTATAGTAAGAATTATTGTCTTGTGTTTTTATTATTTATTATTAAATATTTTTAAACCTTTCAACTGTGGCTGTTTTGTGCAGAGATAATTTAAGCTCTAGCGCATATTGCATGTAGATAGTGATACTGTCCAAGTCACTCCAATAAGCTTTTCAGTTCAGTCACACTTACCATTTGGATAATAATATTGAACAATAATAATTGCACACGCTTTGATAAGGGCCTTATTAGTAGCTGATAGTGGGTGGTGGCAGCTGTTACTACCATATAGTCTGGGCAGAAAGGGGGCACAGCTGGAGAATCTGTGCCAGCCTTCCCCTGGAGTGTCTGTGCATTTGTATATAACTCATATCTCAAAGTGTATGTGTGTCAGCTACTTGGGCAGGGACACGAAGCACTGGTTGGACAGAGAGGGTGCTGGAGGTTTTAGTTTGCCCACTAGGCTGAGATCTGGACTCTATAGCTGTGCCAGAGGGAGTCTTATTGGGGATCTGGAGAGACAGGGAGAAACCAGCCATAGACTGACTGTGATCTCTGTGTGCTCTTAAGGGAAGTTGTACTTTACTGTGTGTGTATTTGTTATCCTCCCCTATGTGGATGCCCCTCACTGGTATTAGGGGTAAGGACTGAGGCTCTTTGATTGCTGGGCCAGTGCATGGGTGCCACATATTAATTGTTTGGCAGTGGTGGGATATCCACACCACATATTAATTAGCTTGTGTACAGTGATCACTGAAGGTGTTTTTGTACTCTAAATCAGCCATGCAGTGAGTTCAGATCACAATTGTTTTATTTCTTTTGTTAGTTAGTCAGGGAGAGCAGGCAAGCATGTCAGCAGAGGAGTATGGAAAGCTGACAAGGAGCCAGTTGGCTGAGATGTGCCAGACTAAAGGATGGGTGCAGGTAAACCTGACTAAGGCAGACATGATTGCAGCTTTGGTCACAGCTGCATCAGAAAACAGCAACCAGGAGGATGATCAGACTGGTCTTGAAAATGTACAACACTCAGGGAATGGATAGCTCAACCTTTGTGCAGAGGACTTAACAATCCACCTGGAACTAAAGAGACTTGAGTTGGAGGCCAGGCATTTGGAAAATGGAAGCTGTGGAAAAGGAGCAGCAGTGACAGCACAAACAGGAGATGCTGTCTCTTCGCCAGAGTCATGGAGGTAATGGGAAAGGGAGTAACTGGACACCAGAAGCACAAAAGGCCAGTAAATTTCTTCCGCAGTTTACAGAGGGGGATAATTTTGATAGTTTCATTCATATGTTTGAGAGGGTATGTAAACAGTATGATGTTGACCAAATGCTCTGGGTACAGTTCGTGACCCCTTACTCCATGGTAAAGCTGTAACTATTTTGTCAAAAATGTCTGACATTGACTGTTTTAATTATGCCGCTGTTAAAAACTGTTTGTTAGAATTTTTTAAGAAAACACCTGAAACATATAAGAAAAAGTTTTGTGAGTATAGACGCAAGGCAGATGAAAGTGTGTGTGAATATGTTGCTGAACTGAGCACTTATTTTCATAGGTGGGTGAGTGGATGTCAGATCATCACCTTTGAAGGGCTGGCAGAACTTTTGGTGAGGGAACAAGCCCTTAGCACTTTGCCTGAGGACATGAGGATCTGATAGACAATGTGCTACTTCAGAGGAGTTGGGGAAGAAGGGAGACCTCTACCTAGCAAGCAGGGCATCCCTGCACAGGAAAGGGACCCCCCTAGTACTGCTCATGGGTCTAAAGAAACCCATAGTGGGCAGCCCAGACTGCCCCAACAGAATCTTCCAGTAGCAGGGGAAGCCACTAGTCCAGGTACATGTCCAGCACCTAGGGTTAAATGTTTTGAATGCAACCAGTGAGGCCATGTGGCATATAGATGTCCATGAAGGCAAGGTAGGGAACAAAAGGTGAGGGAGCCAGTAAGTGGGAAAGACAAAATGCAAATAGTAGGTTGTCTCGAGACAACAAGGGTACTGAACTACCATCCTGCAGATGTCCTGATATGGAAGGATTTGGATGAGGCAGTACCATGTGTTAATGCAGTTAGGCTTCAAGACATACATGTGGGTCTGGTAGCCTTGGGGAGACCCAGACAGACTGCATACTTGCAGCGAGGACTGGTAGGGAGCTACTCTGTAGCAGTGAGACTGGAGGTGAGCCACAGCTGCTTGTGGGTACTGATGTTTCCTTGGACAGAGTGACTGCAAAGGTAAAGGTAAGTAGTAGTACCCAGGCTGACAGTGCGTAATCACTGTCAGAGGATGCCAGACTCCCTGTGGAAGGGAGCTGGGAAGGGTTACAAAGAGATAGTTGAGACATGCTCAGCTCTCAGTCCCTACATTACAAGGCCTGAGGCAGGTAGCTAGTAAGGCACCTGATTATCAAGGGAAGGGGGAATCTGTGTTCTGGGACAAAGGGTTACTGTATAGAGAGTGGAGCCCTGAGGGAGGGCTAGAAGATGAGAGAGTACAGCAGTTGGTAGTGTCTAGAGCCTACCATCTGGCGCTTCTAGCCATAGCCCATGCAGGTCATATGGGCATAAAAAGTACAAAGGGACGTATTATGCAGAACTTCTATTGGCCTGGAATTTCAAGAGATGTAAAAGGATACTGCAGGACCTGCGAGCAGAGCCAAAAGGTAGGCAAGGCAGGACACAAGGTGAGAGCTCCTTTGATGCCTTTGCCTGTGATTGAGGAGCCATTTCAGAGGGTACCTATGTATATTGTGGGGCCTCTGAGTACCCAAAGTTCCACAGGGAAAACGTATATCCTAGTGGTAGTAGACTATGCTACAAGATACCCTGAGGCAGTGGCTTTGTCCTCCATTGAGGCAGAAAAGGTGGCAAATGCTTTGTTAGAGATTTTCAGCAGGGTAGGTTTCCCAAAAGAAATACTGACTGACAGAAGTGCCAATGTCATGTCAGACCTGCTGGCTTGTCTGTGGACGTACTGAGGGTGAAGAACCTGAAGACCACCCCTATCATCCCCAGACCAATGGTCTGGTTGAGAGGTTAAACTCTACAATCAAGTCCATGCTATGGGCATTTGCAGACCAGTTTAAGAGAGAGTGGGACAAATATTTGCCCCATCTGTTGTTTTCTTACAGAGAGGTTCCCCAGGAATCCACAGGTTTTTCACCCTTTGAGTTGTTGTATGGGCATAGGGTGAGGGTACCTATAGATTTGATTTGTGATGAGTGGGAAGGTGATTGTGAACCTCACAAGGAGTCTGTTGTGGCAAATGTCCTAAACCTCAGGACAAGGCTCAAGGAACTCATGGGTTTGGCCCAGGAGAACCTGGCAGAAGCCCAGCAACAGAAATAGATATGGTATGACAGGAATGCTTGAGCTAGAGAGTATGATGTAGGGCAGCAGGTAATGATTCTCATTCCTGTCAGACACAACAAGCTGCAAGCAGCTTGGGAAGGACCCTACAAAGTTTTATAAAAGGTAAGTGATGTGAACTACATGGTAGAACTGCTAGGCAGGAGGCAGGGGCACAAGTTGTACCATGTTAACATAATGAAACCTTACCATGATGGGAGGCCCTTGTGCTGAGTATTTGCAGGAGCTTGCAGGAGGAGTCTGTGGAAGATCTGGTGGCTGATATCCTCAGTGAGGCTCGGACTGTCACCTCAGTGGAAGGGGTAGCAATGTCCCAGCAGCTATCTCCTACCTAGGTATGAGAACTCCGAGCAGTGTTACAGGAGTTTGGGGACATGTTCACTGGGAAACCAGGGTGCACCCACCTGGTGCAGCACCAGGTGAATACAGGACACCAAAGGGTTATTAGCTAGGCCCCATATAGGCTGCCTGAGAGAGAATCAAACAGACTCTGAGGGAGGAGATACAGGAAATGTTTGAACTAGGGTTAATTCAGGAGTCCAACAGTCCCTGGGCCTACCCAGTGGTGCTGCTGCTAAAGAAGTATGGCAGCACCAGGTTCTGTGTGGACTATAGGAAATTAAATAGTCATACAGAGGCAGATGCTTACCCCATGCCTAGGACAGATGAGGCCCTAGAATAGTTGGGTGGGGCTAAGTATCTTACAACCATTGATCTTACCAAGGGTTATTGGCAGGTGCCCTTGACTCCCAGTGCTAGAGAGAAGTCAGCCTCTGTGACTCCTTTTGGCTTGTATGAGTTCACAAAGATTCCCTTTAGGATGAAAAATGCCCCAGCAACTTTCCAGAGGCTGGTAGATCATATCATAGCAGGAGCAGGAGGGCTTGCCCTTGCTTTCCTAGATGATATTGCCATCTACAGTCTTTCCTGGCAAGAGCACTTTCAACATGTCAGGGAGGTGTTAGGCAGACAACAGAGGGCAGGGTTGACCATTAAGCCGAGCAAATGTCAGGTTGGTATGGCAGAGGTCTCCTACCTGGAACATAGAGTGGGGAGTGATAAGATCAGGCCAGAACCTGCCAAAGTAGAAGCCATTCAGGCATGGCCTGCACCTGTTACCAAAAAGCAGGTGAGGACATTCTTAGGGACTGCAGGGTACTACGGAAAGTTTGTCCCCAGTTATAGTACCATAGCTGCTCCCCTGTCAGACTTAACTAGGAAAGCAGGTCAGATAAGGTAGTGTGAACCTCAGCATGTGAGCAGGCATTCCAGAAGCTTAAAGAAGCTTTGGGAGGACCCCCTGTGTTAGCCAGTCCAGATTACAGCAAATAATTTGTTTTGCAGGTGAATGCTTCAAACCATGAGGTGGGGGCTGTACTTAGCCAGATTTCTTCAGAGGGTGAGGAGCACCCAGTAGTTTATCTCAGTCATAGGCTTCAATCCAGGGAGGAATGCTATGCAGCTGTAGAAAAGGAATGTCTAGCCATAGTGTAGGCACTGCAGAACCTTCAGCCTTATCTGTATGGAAGAAAATTTGCTGTAGTGACAGATCATAATCCCCTAACATGGTTAAACAGAGCCAGCCACCAAAATGCCAAGTTGCTAAGATGGAGCCTAGGGTTGCAAGGATATAATATGTCAGTGCAGCACCACAGTGGGATTAGCAATGCCAATGCAGATGGACTCTCAAGACACATTTCTCAGGGGTCACTTGAAAAACTAGCTTGAGTTCTCCAGGGGGGAATATATGTGAAGATAGATGGAGGCTGCCAGCCTAGCCAGATAGGATTTTGTAGATAATTCTGTCATTTGTAAATATTAATATAAGCCACAGGCTTGTTCTCTTAAATGGAAGAAAATGGTGTTCAATGTTGAACTGCAGAAATGTAACAACAGTGCACTCTGCTGTACGAAAGCTGATAAGTCAAGCATTGTATAATTGTTTGTTCACAAAACCTGGAGCTGAGATGTCTAGATGAAGGAATTCTTGTTTTTGCTTTGAGACTAGAGTTAATTGCTAGTATTTGCATGTATAATGTAATTTATTGCTGCAGCTTCCTGACCATGTGCAAGATCAAAAGGGCTGTTACACTCTGAGCTTCTGTTAGCCCGGGAAACAGAAAATAATGATATAATCTGAAATGAGTCAGTGTACTGTGTTATTAATTTAAAGAGAGAGAGACTCAGAGCATTTTGCATTTGTCTGGAGAACATCCAACATTACCAGCACTATGCATATGCTCTATATGTAAGTTTATTTTAGAACTGTGTTTTCTCTTACATATAGCTAGGAAATAGGAAGATTAGATTATTTTTTTCTGTATTGATGTCAGAACTTTTCTACTATATTATTTTAAGTATTTCTCTGTGATCTCTGAACTCTTGACTAGCACTGTGTAGTAAGAAGTATTGTCTTGTGTTTTTATTATTTATAATTAAATATTTTTAAACCTTTCAACTGTGGCTGTTTTGTGTAAAGATAATTTAACCTCTAGAGCACATTTCATGTATATAATGATACTGTCCAAGTCACTCCTATAAGCTTTGCTGTTCAGTCACACTTACCATTTGGATAATAATATTACACAGTGATAATTGGACACTCTTTGATAAGGGCCTTATTAGTAGCTGATATTAGTGGGTGGTGGCAGCTGGTACTACCGTATAGTCTGGGCAGAAAGGGGGCACAGCTGCAGAATCTGTGCCAGCCTTCCCCAGGAATGTCTGTGTCTTTGTATATAACTCATATCTCAAAGTGTGTGTGTGTGTGTGTGTGTGTGTGTGTGTGTGTGTGTGTGTGTGTGTGTGTGTGTGTGTCAGCTACTTGGTCAGGGACATGAAGCACTGGTTGGCCAGAGAGGGTGCTGGATCTTTTAGCTTGGCCACTAGGCTGAGATCTAGACCTTATAGCTGTGCCAGTGGGGAGTCTTACTGGTGATCTGGAGAGAAAGGGAGAAACCAGCCCCAGACTGACTGTGATCTCTGTGTGCTCTTAAGGGAAATTTTACTTTACTGTGTGTGTATTTGTTATCCTCCCCTATGTGGATTCCCCTCACTGGTGTTAGTGGTGAGAATTGAGGCTCCTTGATTACTGGGCCAGAGCATGGGTGCCACATAGGCAGCAATCAATGAAAACTGGATATATTCAATGATTATTTATTATTGTGTATAAGCTATGCTTCATGGTGTGGCACATAGCGGTGCATTGTGCACCAATGTAGGGCCTTTAAATCATATTGATTACAGTTTAAGCAGGTGAACTGCACCATAATTAGCCAATCACATATGGTGGATCTACAGCAGACCTGTATAAAGTATGCATACAGCCTGCATTCTGATTTTTCCCCAATATTCTGGATCATTGGAGTCGAGACTTGGGAATTTTAACTGAGAAAATGCTAGGGACCTCTGCAGCTATGCTACATCTGTATGTGCTAGATGCTGAACTCAATGCTGCTGGTGCTGATGACAACAGGCCTAGGCCAAGAAGGATCAGAGTGTTCAGGCCCAGGGTAACCTTCCAGGAACTACATGAACTGGAAATTGTAGAGTGCTACAGGATGGACAGGGACATATTACAAAAGCTCACTGAACTCTGCTGCCGTCAACTCTGAGCCAGAGCTAACAGAGGGGAGCCCATTCTAGTGGAAACTAATGTATGTGTAGCCCTTAGGATACTAGCTACAAGTACTTGTCAAAGACCAACTGGGGACATGATGGGGGTGTCACAGGCATCTGCATCCAGGATACTCCATCAGTTCCTGGATGCTATGATGCCACATGCCAGTGAGCACATATCTTTTTCCCTCTCCCTTGAAGCAAGAGCCAGCAATATGCAACACATCTACTGTGTAGCACACTACTCTGAAAACCTGGGTGCCATAGATTGCACTCATGTACACATCAATGCACCACCTGGTGAGCAGGGTACAACCTATGTCAACCGCAAAGAGTACCACTCCATCAACTGCCAGGTCATGTGCAATGCCCAGGGTTTTATCCTGAATATGTGTGCTGGCAACCCTGGCAGTTTTCATGGCTCCCATATCTGGCACATATCACAGCTGTGTCAGTTGTTTGCTAGGGGGGACATCCCACAAGGCCATTTACTGGAGGATGCTGGCCATGCTCTGGAACCCTGGATGATGACACTCATCAGAAATGCACAGACACCCATGGAAGAATGCCATAATGAGGCACATGCACAAACTAGGAACATCATAGAGCATGTTTTTGGGCTTCTGAAGTCACAATTTCAGTGCCTAGATATATCTGGTGGAACCATGCAGTATTCTCCAGCCACATGTGCACATATATTCACAGAATGTGCTATGCTACACAATTTGATCCTGCTGAAACAGCTGCAGCAGGATCAGCACAGAAAAGTGATACACAGCCTGCCACCAGTGCCTAGGTCACCACGAATACAGTCATAGGAGGATTTGGAGGAGGAACCTGCTGCTGATGTCCCTGTAGGCAGACGTAAGCATGCTCAGTATGCCCTGGCTTTGGCTAAGAGACAATTCATAGCACATTCACTGGCAACCTAGGGACCAAGGGACTGACACCTTACTCCTACTCAAATACCCATATTAAAATTGATGCCAGGCAACTCACACACCCTGTACCTATACATGTATTGGCTGTGTATTGCTTGCATCAGCAGAGTCAACCCTGAACTACAGTTGTGGGAACTGGTGAATTTACAATGTAAGTCTGTAACCTACACAGTAGTCATAAGGACTATTATGATATGTCATTGTATGTATGTACCTGGTACATTATGCAAATAAATATAGTGGGCTAGTCGGACAGAAATGGGATCCACATGGGACAACAGATACCCATTCCACTATCATATATCCATTACTATTCACTAGGCCTCATGCATGGAATATTCATGCAGTCCTACTGCAACAAATTACTTATACATCAGTCAAGGGAGATGATAGTTAAATGATAGTCATACTATTGTGTATCCCAGCAGAACATGTGGTGTTGTTCCCCCACCCCCAACACAGCAGTGTTCCCTTGTAACTCCTGTAACAGTAACTTGTTGATGCTATATGAACATAGGAATTGATCTTACATTGTGTGTCTTAGGTAATGCAGGGATAACAATGCCCATATTTATGCAGGTGATTGTGTGGCTCAAAGGACTAGGGTAATTATCTTGAGTGATGGCAGTGGTGGTTCTAATATAGAAGTATCCACTTTTTTTGGATGTGAGGTATTAAAAAGTTGTATTTTACAGACTGTCAGTCTGTGTGCTCTGTAATATTATTAACCTCTTTCGCATATTAATTATATCAGACAACTTTAGAAATTGTTAGCCAATTTGAGTGAAGTGCAGCAGTGCAGAAACAGGGAAAGATGTCATTTTGTGTAACAAACAAAGTCCTGGGCTGGAGTACATGTAGGTGTGGGCGAGAGTCAGTTTATAACTAGTGAAAATCCCACTGGACATGCTCATACACTTAGTTAAGCAGATCACAAGTCTGTTGCTCCTTGCACAATGACTTTTTATATATAGATATGTATATAGATACATACACGTATGTATATATATCTGTGTCTCACTATCCCTCTTTCAATATAGATATATATCTATCTATCTGTATATGTATAGAAAAAAAAATATATATATATATATATATATATATATATATATATATATATATATATATATGTATATGGGTCTACTTTGACCATCATAATTGCAGTTCACCATTTTTGTGAAAGTGCATTTATTTCAAAATGCACTTTCATGAAAATCAGTTGAGTGAAGTGAGGTCACTGGTTCTGGGAGCCTGTGGTGGTGCAGGCATGGTTTGTTTTTAGTGGTGTATGGGAGGGGAGCTTGTTGTTGTAGATTGCAGTGCAGTGGGGATAAGGGAATATTCTCTTTTCCCCACTGTAGTGCGATCTCAGTTAGTATGTATAATTAGTGAGGATGTGCAGCAGGGGTGCTTGCCCACCTGCTTACATGTATTTAGTGGTTTTTCTTCGTCCAATTGATTTCTGCAAAAGTGCATTTTCAAATAAAATGCACTTTCACGAAAATAGAGTTGTGAAATTGTAGTTTGGTGAACTGTAATTTTGATTGGTCAAAGTACACCCATACACACAAACACACATACACACACACACACACATACACACACATATATATATATATATATATATATATATATATATATACATATATACATATTTATATATATATATATATATATATATATATATATATATATATCTGTCTCTCCCCACATATCTACATAATATATATATATATATATATATATATATATATATATATATCGTATACACACACAAACACACACACACACACACACACACACACACACACACACACACACACACACACACACACCTCCATTTATATATTTGTCCTTGTTATATACATAAATATATATGTTTATATATGTGTGTATGTCTGTATTGGCCTACATACCCTGATAATGGTGAATAAAGCTGCACTATGACACATATATAATGTTGCTCAAAGGACCAGAAGTAAGAGCTCAACAGTAGATAATCCATTTGCTTACAGCTCTCTGAGCCTGATAGATGTCACTACACCTACACCAACAAGTAAGCAGGTTGTGTAATGTATAATGTTGTCTACTCACGCATTGTCAAGGCAAATTGTTTTTGCCCACAGGCTTGCCCATTCAAATGCAAACAGCCACAAATGGACAATATGGCTACTGTTGCCACAGTTAGGATAAAAAAAAAACAGTTATCTGACTGCTAGGCTTCTAGATGCAGATGACAGTAAGAAGCAATGGCACTCTGCAGGGGCACACATGCTGTTCAACACAGACCTAGTTTATGTCCTCCACAAGCAGTTTTCTTACAGTCATTCATAAAACAGACTTCAGCCATGGCGCTTCAGATAAGTACTGTAGTCTGTAGTCTGTAGTGTGTAAGACTAGATAGGTAGGGGTTCTAATCTCACTTCACCCCTCCCCCTCCTTGGTGTGTTTGGGTGTTTATGTGCATTTCCCTACAAAACAACCGAAAATCTCCAATTAACCACCAAACTGCAACAGTTCTGCACTTTTTGGCCCTTGCAGTTGATGCAGGCCTCCAACCTCCTCTCTTTGACAAGTCCTGCTTGGCCCTTGCGGTTGATGCAGGCCTCCAAACTCTTGTCTTCCACAAGGCTTGCTGAAGTAATCTACCTTAAGACTTACCAACTGCCATTTGAATGTCAGACTTCAGCCGTGGTGGATGTGATAAGTGCTATGAGCTGTAGTGTGTAAGACTAGGTAAGTCGGGATTTTAATCTCACTCCAGCCCACTTGTTGTGTTTGTGTGTGTATACTCATCTCCCTGGCGCCAACTGCTTTTTGACCCTTGCAGTTGATGCAGGCCTCCAAACTCCAGTCTTCCACAAGGCCTGCTGATGTAATCTACCTTAAGACTACCAACTGCCATTTGAATGTCAGATTTAAGCCATGGTGGATGTGATAAGTGCTATGAGCTGTAGTGTGTAAGATTAGGTAAGTCTAGATTTTAATCTCACTCCAGCCAACTTGTGTTTGTGTGTGTATACTCATCTCCCTGGAAACCAACTGCTTTTTGACTCTTGCAGTTGATGCAGACCTCCAAACTCCTGTCTTCCACAAGGCCTGCTAATGTCATCTACCTTAAGACTATTAACTGCCATCATAATGTCAGACTTAAACTGTGGTTCATGTAACATGTACTGTGATGGGTAGTGTGTAAGATTAGACAGGTAGGGGTTCTAATCTCACTCCACCCTACTTGGTGTGTTTGTGTGTGTACGTGCATTTCTCTACAAAATAAATATGATCACCACACTAACTTAATAAGTTATAGGGTTTTGCAGTATGCTGGTCTTAGCAGGTGGTGCAGGGCTCCAAATTCCTGACCACCACAAGGCCTGCTGATATCATCTAGCATAAGAGTACTTACAGAGATGTTATAAGCAGACTTCAGGGGTGACGCATGCATTAAGTACCATGATCTGTAGTGTGTACTATTAAATAAGCAGGGGTTCTGATCTAATTGCAGCCAACTTAGAATGTGTGCTCTGCAGTGTTCTGTAAACATTAATTGGTAGTGGTATTATTTTCACTCTGGCCAGGTTTGTGTGTGTGGATGTTAGACCATTTTACATCAGTGTATGGGATCACAGCAACATTGAAATTTACTAGGCTAATGGCCCTAGAGCCCTTACAATCCTAGCCAAGTTTTTACCCTTATTAACATGATCAGCACATATTGGCACTGTCCAAGAGGGACACAGGCAGAACCCCTGTGGTGAAATGATGGTCACCCAGCCAATCATACAAATTGCATCTGAAGAGGGCCAGTGAGGTGCTCTGTTTGCCATTAGGTGGGAGTTTGTTTCAAAGATTTGTTAAAGTCTGGTAGACATATCTTTCCCACCAGCATGTATTAGTAATGTCACATATCATGTTAAGGTCCTTACAGCGAGTAATCCGTTTACCATTTGACTTACAGATATGCAGCATTTCCAATAAAGCAGGGTCAGACTTTGCCCATATGCAAAATGGAGATCATCTCTGAGTAGTCTATATGACACAGGCTAAAATGACAAGGATTTTAGATGATCCCCATAGGACAGATGCTGAAGACTTGAATTTCCCTTGTGAGGAACCTTTGTGTTGCATGCAGTTGCCACTGGTGCTTGGAAAGTTAAATAAGAAAATGGCCATTGCACCCAAATATTGGCCTGTTGAGGGAAGAGTACATGGAGGTTATAACTAATTCAAATTCAGGTGACAGTGCCCTCAGGTATGACATGAGCAAGATATAATGCCCTTCTTACCACAGCAGAGACATGGTGATCTATGGTATGGTAGGTGTAAACTTGTGTGGCTAGGCCTGTGTGCCCAGGTCTCTCACCCCTGAGTATGTACTTAAGGTGTTGCTATTGATGTGCTACTTACCAAGAACATTGGTGTTACCAATAGAAATGATACTACATACATTTGCATAGAGTTTAAGGCCATGAGTATGGCAATAATCATTTGTTCATGAAGACCATCTTGAATGATATTGACATAATTTGGAGATTTTATGACCACTCCCAGTTTGTAGTCATCAACAAACCTTGTCAGACACAGACATTCACTTTGTGCGTGTACTTTGGATAAATGGATTCCAAACAGCAGAGGACCCAGCACTGAGCCCTGTGGAATACCACTGGTTACAGATCTGCTGCTGGAGGTGGATTCCCTTATTTTGACTATATGAGTTCTATCAGTGAGCCACTTTGTGACTCCTCTAATGATGTTACTGTAGATGCCTAGTTGGGTGAGTTTGTCAATGATGCCTGCGTGTGGGACAGTGTCACCTGGTTGGCTAAGTCCAAGTGGTTGTATGCACAAATATCCCTTCTACCAGATCCTTGCTGACTGCCTCATATATGTTCACCAGGTTTAACACACATTATCTCCCTTTCAGAAATCCAAACTGTGTAGGGTCAAGTCTTTGGAGATCACATATATCTTTGCTGATAAGGTCCATGATGATTTGCCTCATGGGCTTAGAGATATGGCTACTCAGGTTAATAGGTGTATAGTTCCCATGGTTGGTGGATGCACCACCTCTGTACAAGGGAATAACAGTGGATATTTTCCAGTCAGCTGGGATGTAGCTGGTGGTTACACTATGATTGCAAGGAGTTCCCAATGGTGTTAGTAATCCTCATTGGATCTCATGTAGGACACAGCCTGGGATGTCTCAGGTCCAGTAGATGCTGTGTTTTCCTCCTTTGAGAGGCCATTTATGATCTGCTCTTTAGATATAGAAGGCATGGGATAGGTTGTATGGATGTCATGTTGTACGTGGGGGTAGGGACAGGGGAGAGAATTTGTCACATAACCTGTTGGACAGCAGGTTGGCTATGTCTATAGTCTCATTATATGTGGTATCATTAACTACGAATTCACCAACAATCTGAGCCTCTCCTTTTAGGTTACACATGTAACTACACAATGTCTTATAGTTGTCCTTTGTGAAGGAGGCTAATTTTGTCACATACTTTCTTTTGCAGGACTTCACAACACTCTTTTGCTTGTTTAAGCTGAGGAGGGTGAGCATCCATTTTAGGGGGGGGGGTTCCCTTCCTCCTACTGATACACAGCAATGTCCACCTCTTATTGTCAAGCCTGCTAATGGTAGTTGTCCACCAGGCAGGTTTGTTGTGTCATGAGGAGCTTGTTTTGTTCCTGTCTTGTACAGCCGAGTCTATGCAGTTGTACAGGTGCTTGCATAAAGCATTGGTATAGAGTTTGGCATAGTTGCCTGTTCCATCTGAGGGGGAGGTGTAGTCAAGCTATTTATACCATTCTATAGGAGGTTATAATTTGCTTTGTTGAAGTTTATTACTGTATTTGCTGCAAGGAGGGGGGGGGGCAGGTGTGATACTTACTTTTAATTAGACCGATCTGTGGTTAGATCTCACCAGGGGAGGACCTCACAGTGGAGGTGCTACAGTGGTCACCCATAATGGTAAGCACCTGATGCAGTACATTGGCTCCCCTTGTAGTCATGTCACATCATTGGTCCAGGGCATTGTAGTTAAGGAAGTTGACTAACCTTTGGGCAAGTGAGTTTGAGCACAAGTAATCAACATAGTTGGTGGGTAGTTAAAGTCATCCCAAACCATGTTGTTGTGATGTATTTTGATAGACACAAGTAGATTCAGATAAGAACAATGGGTGCCCTGATTCATGGAGTTGCTGCTGTAGCTGGCAATGGCTTAAGTGCCCTTTCAGCAGTCAATAGCACTTGCAGTTTCTAGAGGGCACCACACTGTTTAACCAATCTGGATGTGTATCTATCTTTAATGAATATGTATACACCATCTGCATTGCCTTGCACACTTTTAGTTTGAAGTCTGAACATGTGGAAGGACATATAGCCTGGTATGGCTGTGGTGCTGTCCACAGCCTTGAACCAAATGTTTATGACTGCGCAAATGTCTGCATCTTCCAAGGTGGGGACACCTTCCAGTGAGTGAAGTTTCATGTTGGCATTCTTAGCATTTAGCAGCATAACCATGATGTTGTTTGTAGATGGTGTTTTCTCATTGGAAAGTTTTCCCTTGAGACATTGTCTAAAAGATGCACTATGGGGATGTCAACAGCCTTGTTCAGTAGACAAAATCCCAGGGATGACAGATGAAGGCCATGTCTGGCAAAGCATCGAGGTGTGTTGAGCAAGTCATCCCAGGATGATATATAGTGGATCCCCTTACAATGACACCACACACTAAGGCAATTATTGAATTTAATCATTTCCATGTGTATTGAGCCATCATTCTAGGTGAAGGTCAAATGCAGCTGAAGGCCATGATCATACCAGCTGGAGACACACAGTCCATAAGCTCAGTCATGTCTCTGCATACAGTCCAGAGGGGTATGTCTCAAGTTGTACATGCCAACAGGAACTATAACATAGTCATAACAATACCTGATGTTGACAGACTTGCATGCATGTGTGGTATGGTGTATCCTGCTACCTCACACACAACTGACTGTGACCTTTCCTTTATGTAGCCTTGTGAGAGGGACATCAGTGTGTCTCATGATGTAATCACCTATGAGTAATAGGTTTGATTTTGGGTTTTGCCTTACATAGTTGACTAGTGAGACAGTGGTCTGTGAGCTGTTATGTGTACTGTGTTCTACAGAGGTATGATTATGTGTAGTGAGTTGCAACTGCTCATTGTCATATGTACTGACTGGTGTGCGAGACAGCATGGAATCAAGGTTTTTAATATAGTCACATCTCTCACACGTTGTGTTTATGTTAAGTAGGAGTAGAGGTGTGGGGATACTTCCAACATTTCATCAGCAGTCATTGATAATGCCACTAGCAATAGAGTCTTGCTTGTGTGTACATCACAGCAGGCCATCGTTAGGCAGTGGCTTGACAGATGCTGAAATGTAACATGTTATCATATTTACATTGTTCTCTTAAGGTAAAACAGCATCTAACAGTGTGCCATAACATGGCTGATTGAGTATAGTGCTTTTCCAGGCATGTGGCCCTTGCATTAACCATAATCTTGTTTTTAGGCATGGTCGCAATAGCATACCTACAAATGTGACAATGTTCAACTCCAGCAAAGTTAGGGTCATGCTGCTACACCTTTGAAGTTGACAGCCTCAAACACACTGTCTGTAGGCACTCCTTGTAATGAAGATGTGGATTTCGGTGCATGCACAGAGAACTTGTTCAACTTTGCAGTCATTACTTTGGCCTTGCAAGTCTACAATGCCTTTCAAGCAACCAGACAGCAAACTGGATGTTGTGTGACATGATGTTGGAACACAGAAATGTGTTCCGGTATCATAAATGTAAAGTATGACATACCTAGGACATGTGGGAGGGAGAAACACTTTAGCCAAAGGTGGCCACTCCTCTGCAGTAGTCCTCAGATCCATGTCACTCAGATGTCCACCATTACACTTGTGTAGGGCAGGCTGCATGGATTGCCATGAAACTGTCACCTAACATGGATCATTGCTGCTGTGGTGCTTGTTTGAGAAACCTTGAATATCTAAGTCACCTGACATTAAACATTATATTGTGATGTTGCAGCTGTGCTCCTTATCACCATCAGGTCAGTACTCTAGTCAAATCCTAGCAATCTCAGAACACAAGGCATAATACATGTAAAACTAAAATGATTGCTCTGGTTGCTAAACAAGGCATCTACCTGGAAAAGGGTATGTCAAGCCTACAGAGCCTTGCATGATGTGGGACAAGTGTGTGGATGAACAAACAGACTGTGGCCTGCTTCTCATCTTGAGCTTGGTACTAACATTTGGCTTCTCAGAGTAAAAGAATAGGAGCTTTATATCCCAGCAGAGTGTGGCTTTTGTGAGACCAGCAGTATTACTAGCCAGGCATCAGCAATTCAAGGCACTCCCCTTTTTCAGAATTCTTCACAAGGTAATTGTGTTATTTCAACACACTGCTTGATTAGTGTCCAACTGCAGAATAAGTTTGTAAATACTGCCTCCTTTCCTTCACAGGGTGTATGTATTACTTTCCCCTCCAGTGTTTGCCTGTGCTCTGTACAGACCCAAACACCTTGGATGACAATTTTCTTGGAAAGCCTGATGGAATTAACTGCAATACTGAGTTGGACACATGACAACTTGCATGCAGTGATAAGCACTGTGCCCAGAAGTCTCAGTAGTCTGATATTTAAAGCGACGAAAAGACTTATCATGGAAATGATCAGTAAAAATGTAGTACACCTACAGACACTGGACCAAACCCAGTTTGGTTTTGTCAAGGGCAGATCATGCCTACCCTACCTGGTGGACCTCATTGAGTGGTAAACAAAGCAATGGATAAGGGGAAAATGATTCACTCCAACTACCATGGCTTGACAAGGCATTTGACACTATTAGGCCATCAGGCATTGTTGACAGACTCTAGTAGTTATTTACAAAATAGTATGTCAGCCAGTGGATAGTCAAGTGGCTGACAGACATTACTCAGGATGATAGCACTGGGGACTCCACCGCTACAATGAGGCCAGTCACCAGTGGACTTCCCTCACAAATCATTCCTGGGACTACCCCTTCTAGGCATTTCCTTCTCTGCAGTTACAACCACTGTCAGTGGCCTCTGACTGACTACATTTGCAGATGATTGCAAATTAGGAGCTGTGACTGAATCCCACCCTGAACCAACAGTTGTCCAGGATGGTCTGAGACACACATTCAGTTGTTGTCAGAGCCATGGACAAATACTAAATGCCAAGGAATGCACATTACTATCCTTTGAGTGAGAAGTCACCCACCCCTGGTAAATATTGTATTGTCTGCACACCTCCAACAGTTGACCCAGTAGTCAGGGACTTATGGACACAGAGAGTGAGCTAGCCTTTGACTCTCATGGGTCGGTAAAATGCGGTGATTCATTCAATGTTGCACAACCTGTAGAGAAAGGTATGGCATGTAAATCCCAGAAAGTCATTGTTGCACTTTATTTGTCATTCATCACACCTGAGTGCAATGCCACCTTTGGTATGTAACTACACAGACATATCTGACAACTGTAACATCCACAGAGGTTCCACAGTAAACCAATACACAGTGTGCATAATATGTCCTATACAGACTGCGTCAAGGCCATAACTGTGCATTCTGTCTCCTGCATGCTTTGTAGGAGAATATGGCTGCCATACAGGGAGGTGTCAGATCCCACTGTGTATCTCCTACATATCCAAGGAAGAACTAGCATGGAAATTACCTGTTCTACACACCTACACCTTGACTGTGGTATAAATAAGACATGCTGGAAGACAGGTATGTAACCCAGAGAATACAGCCTATATGTAATAGGCTCCCCATCCATGTGAATTACACTTCCACTCTAATGCACATCATGTGCAAGTTACACAATGGGATGTGGAACAAGACAATCATTACTGGTTTAGAACAAATGCCTGTATTGGACACAGGGAAACTGTAGATGGTTCCTCTCACACACTACAGCTTGTAGATGTTTCAGGTCCCAAAACCCTGCTTACAATTATCAAGGGTATCAGATCTTGTCAGAGATTAGGAATTCATGACCAGACTGAAAGAAGCCATTGCTCTTGTTAGCCTATTATATACATATAAACCTATAGAGCCATGAACTTTTTGAAGATACTTTTTTCTGTGCTAACATTCCATCCTGTTCCCTGATGGTGATGGGTTTATTGTAGCTGTGTACCCATAGGTGTGTCCTACACAATCTTGAAAGTTAAACGTAAACAGTTCCATGAGACACCTTTCATTGTGTAAGTATATAGTCATTAAAACATCATCCAATGTAATGTACACACAATAATGTGGTTTACTCATTACAAATGACAGCGTACAATATCTGTCAGTGATCAGTACAAGTGGCATGTAAAAGGCAACAACGGGTAAAACAAATACATATTAATTTGGATAGTCACCCTGTGCATCAGACACATAGCTTCATTTCCCTGCATCAATGAGAAGGATGACAGGGATGTGACACAGGTATCATCCTTTGCACAGGGTGTTGTGTGGGGGTGCAGGAGGCCTAGGCTGACCCAATAGGCTGAAAAGCATGTGTGTGAGTCAGGAAGGGAAGCAGGAAAGATGGACCATGGAAATGTGGCATGTGTGTCTGCAGGTGACCTGAATGTGACAGTGGTGTGTGTGTCTGCATCTGTGTGAACACTGTCAAGATCAGTGCTAGCCCAGTGTGTCTGTATGTTGGGCAGCTTTGAGCCATGCATGATAGAGCTGACAGTTCTTTGTTTCTGTCCCCACACATGAGAACTGGCTCTGCCAGGAGTTGCATTGGCACCTCCATGCCCAAGGTCAGATGATGGACTACTACCTGAGGGTGACTGCTGTTTGCTGGGACTGTGTCCTCCATGGGAATACCCAGGACCAAGAGATCTTGGCCTGCCATGTCTTGGTGTAGACAGCATACTCCCCTCTGGAGTGCTGGATGTACTGCCAGCATGGAAACATGATTGTGCACGGCCAGGTGGACTCTCAGCAGATGTAGTTGCTGACCTACATCCACAAGTCTGAAGCTCAACTCCAACCAGACATTCCTTCACAGACATTGTGCATTCCAAGACTAATAGTGTACGAACTGTCTCAAACCAATGTCTTTCCACTGCATCAGTCAACCGATCCAAGGTATCAGCAACCCAGTGGAGGCAGTCATGGAAATCAGACTGTGCTGCATCCATAACCCTGAGCATTCATCTGAAGTTGTTTTGGAATGTGCCTGTGCCTCCAAGACAGCCATAAACATATGCCAAGTGGCATGTGTTGAAACACCTGCAACAGGTGGTGGAGGGACAGCAGGCCTCCTATGAGCACTCCTATCAATCTGTCTGTATGGAACCTCACCAGCTCTCTGGCTCTGGTCAGCATATATACTCACTGCAGCCACAGTAGCCACATTTCCCTGTTCAATGTCCCCACCCTCTGACTGTCCAATATCTGTGGCCTCAGGTGACTGGGTATGCATAGGCATACTGACTATGTATGGTGATAATGAGGGCAGAAGAGGGATGTCAACCTCTGTGACAGATGCAGTCCCTGCAACACCCACTTGAGCCTCACTTTGGCCACCATCATCATCAAAGTCTGAAGAGACACTGACATCAGGTTGTGACAGGGACAATGACCAACCTTCCAGGTCACCTGTGATACAAAGGGAAAAACATCACATTAATACCTGTGCTACTATGCTATGCAGTACTATGCTGCAATCTATGTTAAGCTGTATACAGTGCTGACAGTACTACAGACTTGAATAACCCACAATCTGATATAGTAGGACATGAGGACATTATTTTCTAACAAAATCTGTAAATATTTGAAAATAATGGGTCTTTAAACTAGACTGTCATTAGTAAGACAAATTATGCACACTGCTGACATTCTGCAGACCTCTGCACAGTTTATAGGTATGGCCATCTGAAAAGTCCTGAAAATACTGTGAAATCAATAAATGTGGTTGTGATGCCCCACCACTGGACCAGTAATCAAGGAGCCTCAATCCTCACTACTGGCAACAGTGGGGGACATACACTGGCACGAGGGATTTATATCACATGGGATCACCCATTACCAACAGTTCAAAAGATAGATGCTAGAAAAACAGATATAGTGGTCCAGGAAAAGAAGATAAAAGTAGCACTGATTATTGAAATCGCCACACCCAGTGACTACAGTGTTTTGTGTACAGAGAGACACAAAGTCATAAAATACCAGGATCAGCAGGCAGAAATGAGAGTAATGTGGAAGAAAGATACCCAGGCACTTTCAATAGTAGTAGGACCAATGGTCTTATAAAAAAAGAATCTACAATTGTATTTAGCTATGCTACCAATCCATGTAAGCCTGTATGAACTGCAGAAAGATTCATTACTGGGCACATTGAAGGTGCTGTGAAGAGCACTTTTGGCTGACATCAAAGACTGAAACAATACTAATTTCATGACATTTAATCATACTTTGACTTAGGAATGAGGTCCATTCCTGTCATGGTATTAGAAACCCAAAAGATTTGGAGAAATTAGAGAAAGGGGGAGGATGACAAGTACACACACAGTGTTTCCAGATGCACCTCTCTGCATCAAGTGCAATTTCCCTTAAGAGCATACAGAGACTATAGTCAGTCTGGGGCTGGTTTCTTCCTCTTCTTCAAGATCCCTAAAAAGACTCCCATTGGCACAGCTATAGAGTTGAGATCTTAGCTGAGTGACCAAGCCAAGATCTCCAGCACTCTCTCCACCCAACCACTGCTTCATGTCCCTGCCCAAGTAGCTGACACACACTCTTTGAGGTTTGATTTTACACATACACACATACCCACAGACACACACACAGACACACACACACACACACACACACACACACACACACACACACACACACACACACACACACACACACACACACACCTGGGAAAGGCTGGCACAGGTTTACTAGCTATGCCCCCTTCTGCCTAGGCTATAAAGTAGTTAGTACTGCCACCAGTCAGCTCCTTATCAGCTACTTTAAGGCCCTTAAAAGAAGGTGTCCAATCTTACTGTGTTATATTAATATTAACACAAATGGTAGTTTGACCAAGAGCAAGGCTATTAGGAGTGGTCCACACAGTGTCACCAAATAAATATGCAAGTACTCTCAAAGCTTAAATATCTCTACATAGACCAGCCACCATGAAAGGTTTAAATATATTTAATAATAAATTATAAAAGAGCAAGACAATACTAAATATATATTCACAGTGACATCAGAGTTCAAAACCACTGGAAATATTTAAAACAACATTGCAGGACAGTCTCAAATAAATTAAAAAAAACATCTAAACCAAACTTTATTATATTCCTGACTATATCTAAGAGAATTATACTGTTCCCTAGAAATGAACTTCATTAGAGCAAGGCAGATGTGGTGAATGGTTCTTGTAGTTGTTGTCAGGTCTAAAACAGAATACAGAATGCTCTGTCTCACTAAGAGACTTCTCAGATTAATAAGAGACTTCTCAGATTAATATCTCAAACATTACTGCTCAGCTAACTTGCAGAATTACATCATTTCTTGTCATCTGACTTCTAGTCTCTGGGCCCAAAGTAACCATTGATGGCAGCTGGTAGCACTTAGCATCTACCTGTAAAAATACATAGACCTCAGATCTTTGGCAGATGCTGGAAGTCATAAAACAATTGCATTTCTTCACATTTCAAACTAGTAATTAGTTTGCCCTAAAGACAGTGCAGAAAGCTTCGCAGCACAGAGTCTCTGTCTTTAGCTGCATTGAAAACTGAATGATACCATATTTTATTGCATAGCCTATAAAATAATTTAATTTCAGCTATTTTCTAAAATTTGATAGATTGAAGTTAACCTCCTGTATTCTAGTTTCCACTGTTAAAATATATACATTTAGGCAGTTACAATAGTGCATGTACATTTCTGTTTTCCTCCAGGAGGGCACACTGTGGATCCATTTTAAAGACAGGCTTTTTGCAAATACTCTTTTCAACACAAACATCTGTACAAGCAATTTGATATACACATGACATGCTGTTCTAATACATTTGTAACACAAGCATCTTACACAAATCATTTTGATATTCACCAGTGACATATAATCATTTACAAAATTCCAGCTAGCTGTGCTGGTAGTATTCCCCTTTATCACACTTCTCACCTCTATTAAAGTCACAAGCTAGTTTTTCAAGTGACCATTGACAGATGTTGCTTGAGAGGGATAAGCCTATCTGGGAATACATTACCCCATACCTTGTACTGAGATCCCAGCTGCCTTGGCATTGCTGAAGCTGGTACAGTGTTGCACTGTCATATCATATGCCTGTACCCTAGGCTCCACCACAGAAATTTATGATTTTGGTGGCTGACTCCCTGTAGCCATAGATCCCCCTCAAACTCCTCCTGCCTTGTACTGCAAATTCTTAGCACAAGCACCTCCCTATCATGGTAAGGTTTCATAGTGTTAACATGGTACAGTATGTGCCCCTGCCTCCTGCCTAGCACATCTTCCATGTAGTTAACTGCACTGACCTTTCTTACCACTTTGAAGGGTCCCTTCCAAGCTGCCTGCAGCTTGTTGTGTCTGACAGGAACGAGAACCATAACCTGCTGCCCCACAGCATACTCTCTAGCTTGAACATTCCTGTCATACCATACCTTTTTCCTGCTGTTGGGCTTCTGCCAGATTCTCCTGGGTCAAGCCCATGAGTTCCCTGAGCCTTGTCCTGAGGTTTAGGACATATGCCACAACAGACTCCTTGTGGCATTCACTCTCACCCTACCACTCATCGTCAATCAAATCTAGAGGTCCCCTCACCATATGCCCATAAAGCAACTCAAAGGGTGAAATCCCTATGGATTCCTGGGGCACCTCTCTGTAAGGAAATAACAGATGGGGCAAATATTTGTCCCACTCCCTCTTAAACTGGTCTGCAAATACATGTAGCATGATCTTTTGTGTAGAGTTTAACCTCACCACAAGACCATTAAACTGGATTGATAGGGGGTGGTCTTTAGGTGCTTCTCTCCACAGTACTTCCACAGGCAAGCTGGCAGGTCTGACATGAAATTGGCACCTCTTTCAGTCTTTGGGAAACTACCCTGCTGAAAATCTCTAACAAAGCATTTGCAACCTTTTCTGACTGAATGGAGGAGAGAGCCACCACCTCAGGGTATCTGGTGGCATAATCTACTACCACTAGGATATATTTCTTCCCTGTGGAACTTGGGGTACTTAGAAGACCCACAATATCCATAGCTACCCTCTGAAATGGCTCCTCAATCACAGGCAAAGGCATCAAAGGAGCTTTTCCTTGTCTAATTCCTTACCTACTATTTGGTACTGTGCACAGGTCCTGCAGCACCCTGTTACATCTCTGGAAATCCCAGGACAATAAAAGTTCTGCATATATGTGTCTTGGTACAATTTATGCCATATGACCTGCAAAGGGGATGTCATGGGCTATGGCTACAAGTGCCAGATGGTACACTCTGGGGCTACCAACTGCCGTATTACCTCACCTTCTAGCCCTCCCTCAGGGTTCCACTCTCTATACAGTAACCCTTTGTCCCAGTATAAAGATTCACCCTTTTCTTGAGAATCAGGCACCTCCCTGGCTACCTTCCTCAAGTCTTGTAATGTAGGGTCTGAGAGCTGAGCCTGTCTCAACTTTCTCTTTGTAACCCTTCCCAGCTCCCCTTCTACAGGAAGTCTGGTATCCTCTAACAGCGTTGCCTCATTGTCAGCCTGGGTACTACTACTCACCTCTTCCCTTGCAGTCACTCTGTCCAAGTGAACATCAGTACCCACCAGCAGCTGTGGATAACCTTAGTCTCACTGCTACAGGGTAGCTCCCTCCCTGAAGGAACCACCTCACCAGTCCTGGTTTCATGTGTGCAGACTGTCTGGATCCTCTCCAGGCTACCAGACCCACATGCCTGTGTCCAAGTCTAACTGCATGTAACTGCATCCACACAAGGTACTGTATTATCAAAATTATTCCCTATTAGGACATCCGCAGGGATATCCTCAAACGCACCTACTTGCTTGCTTCCTTTTCCACCCTCCCAGTCAAGGTGAACCCTAGCCAAAGGTGTTTGGAATGGTTCCCTCCTAAAGCTCTGACTGGAGTAGACTGCCCAAGCAAGTAGTACTTCTCTTTAACCATTTCAGGCTTCACAATTGTTATGTCAGAGACTGTATCTCTCTTAGAAGTGGCCTGTTTCCCATCTACTAAGATAGGATATAACCTCTTGTGGTAGTTTGGTACCCTTGTTATCTCCAGACAACTTACTGCTGGCATTCTGTCATTCCCACTTACTGGCTCTCCCACTTTTATTCCCAACCTTGCCTACTTGGACATCTATATGCTACATGGCCCTACTGGTCACATTTAAAATATTTAACCCTTGATCCTGGCCGTGTACCTGAAGTAGTGGCTTCCCCTGTTACTGGTGGACTCTGTTGGGGCAGTTTAGGCTGCCAGCCATGGGTTTCCTTAGACCCATGTGCAGCACTGGGTATCCTTTTCCTGTGCAGTGATGCCCTGCCTGTTAGGTATAAGTGACCTTTTTTTCCCAACTCATCTGCAGTATTGCATTCCATAACTGCCAACTAGATCCTCATGTCCTCAGGCAAAGTGCTAAGGGCTTGTTCCCTCAACAAAAGGTCTGCCAACCCTTCAAAAGTGGTGACCTGACACCCACCCACTCACTCATCTATGAAAATAAGTGCTTAACTCAGCAATATGTTCACACACATTTTCATCTGCCTTGCGTTTACACTCACAAAACTTTTTTCTATAAGCTTCAGGTGCTAACCTAAAACACTAATAAACATTTTTAATGGTATTATAATTTAAGCAATCAGTATCAGACAATTTAGAAACAGCAATTACAGCTTTACCACAGAGTAAGGTGGTCAAGAACTATACCCAAAGCCATTGGTCAACATTATATTGTTTACATACCCTTTCAAACATATGAATAAAACTATCAAAATTATCACCCTTTGTAAATTGTGGAAGAAATTTACTGACCTTTGTTGCTTCTGTGGTTCAGTTATTCCTTCCCCATTACCTTCATGACCCTGTCGAAGAGTCAGCATCTTCTTTTCATGTTGCCTCTGCCTCTCAATTTCTTCAACTTCCAGCTGTCTAGGTCTCTCTACTGATTCTAAATTCATTTGTTTCTGTTTCTCCTTTTCTTCAGCCTCTAAATGCCACAGTCTCTCCACTGATTCTGTTTCCAAATGTTTTGGCCTCCAGTTCAAGTCTCTTTAACTCCAGATGGATTTGTAAGTCTTCTAAAGGAAAGTTGAACTGCCCTTTTTCTGAGAGTTGTACATTCCCAAGGCCAGTCTGGCTGTCCTCCTGGTTTCTGGTCTATGATGCAGCTGTGACTTAGGCTGCAATAATTTCTGCTTTAGTCAGGTTGGCATGCCCTAGTCCTTTGGCTTGGCACATCTCAGCCAACAGGTTCCTTGTCAGCTTCCCATAATTTCCCACTGACATCCTTGCCTGGTCTCCCTGACTAACAAAGCTAACAAAAAAAAAAAGAAAAATTCAAATATTGTGATATGAAATTCTGAATGTCCACTGTGTGGCTGCTTGAAAGTACAACCACCTTCTTTAGCGACCACTGTTTACAGGCAACAGGAGTCCAGTATCCACACCACTGAATCCCAGTATATGATGTGGTGATCCCACCTCTGCCCACCAATTAATATGATGTCCCACCACTAAACCAGTAATCAAAGACCTTCTGTTCTCACCACTGGCAACAGTGGGGGACATACACTGGGAGGATGACAAGTACATACACAGTATTTCCAGATGCAGCTCTCGGCATCAAGTGCAAATTCCCTTAAGAGCACACAGAGACCACAGTCAGTCTGGGACTGGTTTCTCCATCTTCCTCCAGATCCCCCAAAAAAACTCTCCACTGGCACAGCTAGAGAGTTGAGATCTCAGCTGAGTGACCCAGCCAAGATCTCCAGCACTCTCTCTGTCTAACCAGTGCTTTGTGTCCTTGCCCAAGTAGCTGATACACACACTCTTTGAGGTTTGATACACACACACACACACACACACACACACACACACACACACACACACACACACACACACACACCTGGTAAAGCCTGGCACAGATTAGAACTAGCTATGCCCCCTTCTGCCCAGACTATAAGGTAGCTAGCACTGCCACCAGTCAACTCCTTATCAGTTACTTTAAGGCCCTTAACAGAGGATGTCCAATCTTACTGTGTAATATTAATATTAACACAAATGGTAGTTTGATCAGGAGCAAGGCTATTAGGAGTGGCCCACATAGTGTCACCAAATACATATGGAAGTGCTCTCAAAACTTAAATATCTCTACACAGACCAGCCACCATGAAAGGTTTAAATAGATTTAATAATACATACTAAAAGAACAAGACAATACTAAATATATACTCATAGTGATATCAGAGTTCAAAACCACAGGAAATATTTAAAACAACATTGCAGGACAGTCTCAAATAAATAAAGAAAAACATCTAAACTAAGCTTTACTATATTCCTGACTATATCTAAGAGAATTATACTGTTCCCTAGAAACTTACTTCATAAGAGCAAGGCAGATGTGGTGAATGGTTCTTGTAGTTATTTTCAGGTCCAAAACAGAATACAGAATGCTGTGTCTCACTAAGAGACTTCTTAAATTAATATATCAAACATTACTGCTGGGATATCTTGCAGAATTACATCATTTCTTATCATCTGACTTCTAGACCCCAGGCCCAAAGCAACCACTGATGGCAACTGGTAATATTTAGCAACTACCTGTAAAAATACATAGACCTCAGATCTTTGGCAGATGCTGGAAGTCATAAAACAATTTGATTCCTTCATATTTCAAAACTGGTAGTTAGTTCATCCTAAAGACAATGCAGAAAGCTTCTCAGCACAGACTCTCTATCTCTAGCTGCATTGAAAACTGAAATATACCATCTTTTATTGTGTAGCCTGTAAAATAATTTAATTTCAGCTATTTTCCTAAAATTTTCTGGACTGAAGTTAACCTCCTGTATTCCAGTTTCCACTGTTAAAATATATACATTTAGGCAGTTACAATAGTACATGTTCATTTCTGTTTTCCTCCAGCATGGCACACTATGGATCAATTTTAAACACGAGCATTTTGCAAATACCCTTTTCAATAGAAACATCTTTATAAGCAGCGTTGAAAGGTAAGTTAAAAATGCTGGTTACTGCCACAGCACGCTTGCTTATAAAAAAGATAAGTAAATGGATAAATAACTCAAGCAAGCGTTGACAGAGTGAGAAATAACCTTCTATGTGTAAAAAATCCAAGTAATCCGGTCTTCTGAGACAAATAATTCAGTTCAAATTAAAATAACTTCATTCCATAAGAAACAATATGTATATGTATGGGAACAAATATCAGGGCACATTGAATTCTTAAAAATTTCAGAACTTAGTGTGCCTACGTTTCTTTAGGTGTGGTCTGATAGATGCCCTTTCCCATACATATACATACACATACATATATCACATTTTTGGGTAATTTATTCATTTTATATTGTAATACTGTTAATATTAATGGTTTTAGCTTCATTTTTAGATAATAACTTATTTATTTATTCATTTATTTATTTATATTTTTGTACACATTCATTCATTCTTTTATATTTAGATATATATATTTATTAAGACACTACATTTATATACACATTTTTATACATATGCAGATATACATCTTTGTTTATGCACTGACCTTATTATACCAAGTATCACTTTGGTTGATAATAGCTCTTTCGACTTGTATATGGTTTCATGTTTTTGATGGCATCTACTATGTATAGTTTCTAAGTTGCCTCGTATTATTAATAATATGACTATCACATGCAGTTATGTATTAGGCTGTATATACTTTCGTACTTGATAGTATGCTGCTCACAACATGTTCTTATATTTACTTCAATTTTTATTGTTTCTTATGGAATGAAGTTATTTTAATTTTTTAAAAGTAATATGCATACACCATTGTTTATTTCTGTTGCATCTTGAGATGATTTTATGTTTATATATTTAGTTTTTAGGTTTTATGGCGCTTCTGCTTTAAAAGTTGGTTGATTAATTAACATGCAGATATTTAAAGCACATGGTTCCTGTGCTTCCTGTTTGTGATCTGAAGAAGCTACTAGTTAGTGAAAGCGTTTATCGTGGTTTATCTGTGTAATAAACTGAATTATTTGTCTCAGAAGACCGGATTACTTGGATCTTTATAAGCAGTTTGATATACACATGACATACTATTCTAATACATTTGTCACACAAGCATCTTACACAAATAATTTTGATATTCATCAATGACATATAATTATTTACAAAATTCCATCTTGCTTTGCTGGCAGTATCCCCTTTTGTTACAGTGGTTACACCTACAAGGCAGAGTGCACAGTCAGAACATATCTGTACATGTGTCAGTCATGCAGAAAGGACATCAATCCAGCCAGGTGGCCTAGGATGAAATGTTATCTAATACCTTGAACTAAATCTACATCTCTGACAAAAATGCTTTGTGCATATCAGCAGCAGGAGCATGGCCCCTTCCTATTCCTGATGGTCCTGAAAAACATTTGAGGGAGAGGTAATGTAAAGAGCACCATGTTACAGTATAAGACTGTTACTACATCCAAATATCTCCCATTTACAGTAGCTGCTATTTTTACAGCTATGTGGGTCACAATCTCTACATTAGCTTAAAACTGCAGCTTACCTCCTTCCCCCCACCCCATGAACAGCTAACACCCATGTAAAACTATGTATACCCTAACATGCTAAATGCTGCAGTATTTCAATGCTGATGCAACTAAGCATTCCTGGATGCTCCTCTTGAGTGGATATGATGGCACCCACATCCATGACATATTGCGTTATGGATGCCTGGGGGCTGTACTGTGTTGCAAGGTTCAACAGGAATTTCTCTGTGGCTGATAGAGGTTGTTCCACTGCAGGCCTACCACTGGTGACCTGACAATCCCTGGCCACATCCGCTGCCTGTCTGCATTCAGAACTGATCATGTCCATGGCATGATGTTGCACCTGCTCATAAGTGTGATTCTGGTGCCCCACGGCATTTCTGTTGTGCATCAATTCATCCCACAAGAGTTGCCTCTCATGCCTATTAGCCCTCCTTCTGTTCAGCAGCACTTGGTAGTGTTGTTATAACGCCTCATTTATGAGATAATTTTCAGCCTCACTGAAAGGTGAGCACCATCTGGCATGCATGATATCACCTGAAATGCAAAAAAATGAGAACACATGTCAGGTTTACATACATGGGAGTTCAGTATGTACAGATACAGCACTAAAGGAAGGCTATCAGTATTCCCTGCTTGATTACACATCTAATATACAACAGTATGCCAAACATACAAAAGGTGTGGAACCAACTAGGATAGTAGCAATAGTTGCCTATTCCTGTTTGTGCCATGACAGATACTCACATATGCTTACACACCCAAGACAGGAGTCAACTTGTAGTGTGGCCCATAGCAGGAACCCTCCCCCTATAACATATGTATAAAATGCAGTGCCAAACAAATAGCTGTGTAGTATTAAAACTGCTAACAAAGGAAGTATCCAGGAGATGTGTGTCCCTAGTTAACAGACAGCATGATACCCTTGCTGTAGTCTACATCCTCTGCAGATGTTACACAGCTACAGATCAATGGCATGTCAGCTGTACAGTTCTCAGAAAGGCTTACTGATGTAATCCCCATTCCCTCAAAGTATATTAAGACATATGCATCATGTTGGAAACAAAATGGCTACATACCTGATAGAGTACAATACTCTTCTATTGAAAGATAGAGATATAAAATTATTGTGTCAATGAGTTCACCATAGAAAGTAACTCTCATATACAATGGTTACCTTGCTAGGAGTTTGCCTTTTTAAGATGGTTCTCATTAGCAGGTGATTGCCTCTGAACCAATCTGTGCTTCAGGAATGCTAATAGCAGCATACACAGCTGATTTGCAATATAATCAGCCAATCCCATGCACCTATTCAACAAGATATGAGGTCTCAATGTGGAATCCATTGTCTTTTTCATATGTTTGGGTGGAAATTACTTGGGTAAAGCTATTATGTCAGCACTGAGAGAATGTTTGTAGGAGCTACTTATTGCATACAGATGTGTGTGCTACAGGCTGCAGCTGATGCTGCTGCAAGCAATAAGCATAGTCAGAGAGGCTGCAGAATGTGGAGGACAACAACACTTATGAGTAACGGTGTGACCTGTGGTAGCCCTGGTATACAGCCAGAGCCTGATTAAGGAAACCCATCCCACAGGATATTGAGGTATGCTTTTAAGGTAAGTATGTTAGCCAAATATATCATTAAAAGAGTCAAAGGCAACATGGTTGTTGTGTCCTACAACAAAGTAGGCAGTACATGTACCAGTATGTCAACCATTTGGATAACTGCCAAGTCATGTGTTATGTTATGGTAGTCATCTAAAATGTGTGTGCCGGCAAACTTCGCTTCTAGCATGACCTCCATATGTGTATGGTACTTGTGCAACTGTGGTTATCTGTAATATCAGTAGCAATTCATTGGTGTACTGCAGTCTGGTATTACTGGGCCTCATTGGAATTATATACTTACAAATCCTTTGTGACTGCATAATAACATAACCTGACACTTTATGCACTTTCTAGTGTTGTAATAGGAATATGTTACCTGTGTTCCTATCTGTAGGCCTTTAACTTTCATCATTGAAAAGCAGACATTCCATCTGTACTGCTATGGGTGGATAAATAGGTGATGAGTTAGTCATACATATGATAATTCATAATGGTGATATACACATACATGTATTTTAAATGCTAAATACCACTGGATTTGAACCCAGAACTATATGGACCAAAACTTAATATTTTCAAAGCATTTAACAGACTGTACTACTGAGTCTTTGCTACAACAGGTGTATTTCTAAATGCTGTAGATATAACTGCACACTTACATGCTGTTACACACCTCGTTTACATGTATTATTATGTGCATGGCTTTATAGGGATGTGTTTCTCTACCAGAGTCCCAGTTAAACACCTATTTTTCAAATAAACTTTTAGGAAGTGTATTTTTAAATGTTGCAGATATAATTGCATAGTTATCTGCTGTTAGATACCACACTTACATCTATTATTATGTGTCAGGCTTTATAGTGCTGTTTTCATATACCACAGTCCAAGTTAAACTCCCATTCTTCCATTACTCTTTTAGCAAATTTTCGCGATGTGGCACGATGCGTAGAATTGCTTAAACACGCTAAATGATGGAAAATTGACAAGTAGTAGGTGTTGCTCAAAACACCTGTTTTTCTAACTGGCTGTATATCTTGGTAGGTTAATGCACGGTCATTCAGGTGCAATGGTCCTGGGTTCAAAATACAGTGCAGGTGTAGTGTTTCAACATGATTACTATGTTTTCATCTACATATATCAATATAGCGCTATTTAGCATAGTTAAGTGATGCTGCGCAGCATGCAGCATTATACAAAAAATTTTTAAAGAAAAGAAAAATGGGGAGATAAGACAGTGGTGAATGGGGTGCAAGCAGGGGGAAAACATAATGAAAGGCAGGCAGGTATGTGCAGGAAGGGTGTAGGAAAGAACCATAGCTATCCATTTCTTCTACAGCAACAAATGTGCACTTTAACAGATCTTTTAGCTGAATTTCAACTGTCACCCCCACAGAGACAGAGAGGGGTGAGGACAACATATGTGTGTTGTCAAGCCAATTGGATCAAATTAAGTGTGTCCAGTGGACATGTGTGCAAAATGAAGAGCTATGTATGGGACAATATTTATTTTGGGACAGGTCACCATTTTTTGTTAAGTTGAGAGTGGAATGCTGGTGAAGGGACATAGGTATGTGTGGAGGAGGTAAGTTGGGAAGGTGGGGAAGCTTTTGCAGACAGACAAGACAGCAGACAAGATTGGCATGTGACACAAGAGGAGGTTGAACCCCTTGGCTGGAGAAGGTGTTGTGGAATCCCAGTCCAATGGATTTCAGACATGGTAGCAGTGTGACACAAGTCCTCATCAATGGGACTGTCAGCTCTGTACCTTCACTGCTCCTGTGGAGGAAGTGTTTGATGATGGCACCTGGGGTGAGGTTGCCCCACCTGGTTGGACAACATGCTCTCCATCCAGCGTAGGTGTGCACTGAGATTTCAGTGCAGCAACCCATGCACAAAGCCTGGCAGTTCTTCACAGATGACATAATCACCCCTCCACTTCCACTCCCAGAGTGGGGGGGGCAGCCCAAGACTGTGGGCCAGAACTACCCAATGGCCCAGGTAGTGCAGGGGCACCAGAGGTGGCTCCACCAGGCTGCAGCCCAGACATGCTGGGCCCTGGTGCCTCGGCCGGGGAAGCCAAGGTAGGTGGATTGCCAGGAACCGGCCTATCTTGTCTCACTGTAGTAAATTAAATATAAACATAAGGTAAAAATAAACACAAGCAAACAAATGTTAGTATTAACATAATATAAGATAATAATGATTATTCAAAAGAAATAGGAAGGAATATAATGAGGAACACAACAATAAATAAGATAGAAGAAAGTATTTTAACAGCAAAGCAATATGAAATTATGCATAAGGCCACATAAGAGGTAGTTACAAATAATATATTAATATTAAATTATAATAATAAATATAATTAATTAAAGAAAAGAAGGGGTGGGATGAGAGAGACAAAAACAAGCATTAGTAACTTTACAGGTAATACTGCTACACAGACTACTACTACATACTTCTACATATGTAAGATTACCGTTGTGAGTACAGTGACTGCAAATGTTGTATAGATGATGTTGCATGTACATAGCTCTCAATCTGTTAGCCCGGGACATTATTGGCCAAGTCCTACCAAATGATAGTACAAAGGCATAACTATAGGGAACATTTTTACACAGTGTGCTCATACCTTAGTAGCAGGGTGTTCTGATAATTAATTTACCAGTAAACTGCATATATCTGCAGATCAAGGAACAGACATACAGGGCAGTACTCATTGCATTTTGCAAAAGTTGTAACAGTTGAGAGGTATGCTTATGTACAGTTATTACACTATACAGCTGGTAATTTCTCAGTTGGCTGCCATAAGATTAGAACCCAAAAGCAGGGACTATAGGACTAATGTGCACTTTATTTGAATATAATGAATTATCAACGCACCATCTACTTTCAAACATTTATTGTGACATGTTGTGTGAAATTGTATATTTACAGACATGCATAGCTGTGTTTACTATACGATTGGCTCTCACAAGCAGTGACCAGAAGAATAATGAGCACTTTATGTAAAACATTAGTTATCAAAGTACCATCTCCTTTTACACTTTTTATTGCTTCATGTCAATTCAGATCTGGCATTTCCACACATGTATGGCTATCTAGGGCTTTTTTTATGTTATCCATATAACCTACTCATTTACTGAGTGCTATATACAGCATATTTCAGGAACAATTATCAGAACTCAAGCCTGACCTTTAATCTGGGTTTTGCCCTATATTTATGTCTGCCATTTCTTGGTGCATTACTTTTCATTCACATGTGACAGTTGACTGGTGTCGGATTAGAACACAAAAGCAGTGAATACAAGAGTAATAAACACTTTTTTGAAAACATTACTTCTCAAAGAATCATCTCCCTTTAAACTTTGTTGATAACATTGCTGCAAGTCTGGTATTTGTACATTTGGATAGCTGTCCAGGACTTCTGTTTACTTACCCATATATCCTGTTCATTTACTGAATGCAATCTAAAGCATATTTCTGACAAGATGATTAGAATACAGACATGACCCTTAATGTGCTCTTTGAACTATATTTATTTCTGATATTTAGCAGTGCATTTCTTTATTCATGCACATGTAACAGTTGACTGGTGTCAGATAAGAACACAGAAGCAGTGAATAGAGGAATAGTGAACACTTTATTTGAAAACATTAGTTATGAAAACACCATCACATTTTAAAAGTTATTTATTAATGTTGTTTCAACTCTGCCATGTAGACCATGGATAGCTGTGTAAGACTTATGTTACCTTACCCATATACCCTGTTCATTTATTGAGAGTGAGTGAACCTACAGCATATTTCAGGCAATGAGCAGACCAGAACAGTGACTCTTAAGCTGGATAGACCACACCATTAACTGATGTTTGGAAGCTATACTACACAGTATTGCATGCTTACTTGCTTTAACTTGCTGTACCATTTTAGGTAGACAGTGACACATTAATAAAGATGTAAGATGTCCCAGGTATGTCATACCTGAGTGTTAAGATTGCAAACTCTTTAGTTATTTTGTTGTATAATTATGTTATGCATTAAGTTATTACTTTGATGTTTCCCTACTTACTACACTCTTTCCTCATCCTAGCCAAGTGCCCTGCATGGGACTGGACATTGTGAGCCTTCACTTCTGCAGCTGTGGTAAGAAAAGCAAACCATAATGCATAACAGTTTTGCACAGATTCAGCTTGTATATTTCTAAATTACTGGCAAACATGCTTACATATCTGTGGGGTGTGGCCATCCCTAGCCTCTTGGACCAATGTGTCCAAGGTTCCCCTCTTCCTATACCCCAGATCATCATAGTGGTGAAAACACTGTTAGCCAGTGTGGGGGCTACCAATAGCACTGGTAAGTTCCCTGGTCAAATGATCCCAGGCCTCAGACTTACACTCTGAGCCCTGGTAGTCACCCTGCAGCAGCTGGGGTTCATAATTCTAAACCAGGAGTCCAACAAATACTCTGGACTCCTGCACTCCCCAGTTTTGCACATGAAAGCACACTCCTTCATCAACAACACCAGGCATATCCATAGCCAAGTTAGAACTCCAAGCAATGATGTGGAATTTCCACCTATTGACCTTTAATTAGGCTGCATTCCTACCCTTGCATGCCATGCAAAAAAGCGTTGCTCTGCTTAGCATTATGCAACCTCACACAAACCATGTGTAGGTGAAGCTTAGCAACAAGCAAACAGAAATAGGCCGTTAGTCATGTTTAAGTGCTGCTTAGCATTGCACAGCTTTTCTAAATGTAACATTTTTTAATTTTAAACTAAACCTAAGTTTCAGTCACCTGACACATTTTAACAGGAATATATGTAAAAGTATGACTACTCAGGACTCAAACCTGGTACCTACTACAGTATAGGTCATGACTCAACCTATCTAGCCACTGGGATAGTGAAGGGAAATTGTATATCTTCACATATACTACAAGGTGCCTCTATGGTAAAGCAGCTTTTCCTGGATGGGTATGTGCATTGCTAAGCACTACAGGATGACAACAATTAATACATCCAGTTTCTATTTTTAGATGTCTGGTAGATGTCTGCTATATATATAAAGCACAAGAGAAAAAAATAACAAAAAAATTAAAATTGAATACATCCAGTTTCTATTTTTAGATGTGTAGCAGATGTCTACTGTATATATAAGCAAAGCTAAGCATAGCTGTGCAATGCGCCACACTACTCAAACAAGCACATGAATGTAAAAAAAAATTAATTGCAATTTCATGAAGCAAAACATGTTGTTCCCCTTTCAGTCCAGGTTAACAGGCCAAAAGGTATTGTGCTGTGCTTACCAACTGTCCAGAATTGTTCTGGACAGTCCACAAGTATGGGATAGCTTATACAGTGTTGCTCACACATATTTATTATTCATTTTATTGTGATCTCCCTTGTCAGCACTCCATAATTAATATGTATGGCATGCTGCTGAGGAGGAAACATGGCCATGTACATGGGTACATTGTATGTAGGGTTTTTACTGAGCCTACATAGATTTTACTGTATCCTGGGGAATACCTATTTACAATAAACACCATAGTTTCAGCCACAAGAAATACTAAAAATAACAGATGGATAGATTCACACAGATACAGAAAAACAGCACTCAACTAATCTCACTGTACTTTCTTGACTGATCTAAAGAGTGACTATTCCCTGGTTACTTACTAAAGCAAAGCAAGATGAAGTGGGTGTTTGATCCTTGTCAGGTTTCAAAAACAGACTGCCTTGAAACTTCAGTCTCATCTAGTAATTAAAACATAATTTCAGTGCTGGATTACAGAATGGCATCACATACATCTGGTCATCTGACTCTGGTTCTCAAACTACCCCCTTTACTAGGAACGGATCAGAATCTAGCACATAGTAGTCATCATAAACACACACACACATACACACACACACACACACACACACACACACACACACACACACACACACACACACACACACAAAACACACACATTGCTAAGATTTGTTATAGCATCTGGAAGATATAAAACCATTTCAAAAATTTTCACCCTTGCAAGGTAGCAATTAGTTCACCCTAAGGAAAATATAGTAGGATTTCTAGTCTTGGTTTTCACAGACATTTTGTCTCTGTCTGTAGTCAGAACTGTAAGATAGACACTGGGATTCACTAATCTTCCGTGCAGGAATGACTTATTCCTGCATGGAAACAACCATTTAAGGGCAGTGCGCTATGCATAGTAATGAAGGCATGCTGATTCTGCTCCTAAACAGACATGGAGCGTGGACGAGTGCAGGGGGTGTGTCCATGAGCAGAGCTCTCACAATACACATGCTCCTGCACTCAGGAAGTGCCGCCCAGCAATTAGAATGAGTGAGAATGCTCATAGGAGGCTGCATACCTCCCAGCTATACAAATCATCGCAGAATGTCCATATTTCATGCCCATACAGCACTCCCTTTGTCCTGGCAAATTACTGGGATGATCACAGGATTAAAGTCGGTAAATAATGCATACATTTCAGTGTCAGACTTCAAATTTGTCAGAAAACATATATTAAAACAAATCCTGTGACTCTAGCAACTGTCCCAAGTTTATAAGAGCAATAATGAAAATATGTCTGTAGTTGTACCACAATTTGTCAAGCTTTGTCCAGATAGTTTGCCTGAAGAGGTTGAGAGGTCTGGGGGGTTGCTAGGATGTCTGCCAAATGTGCAGATGCATGGAGGAATCCATAGCAATAAGTGAAACCTCCCTTCCTAGAGAAAATAACAGTAGAGCATTTTTTTTTTATCAAACAGATTAAATTTAACCATAGGTGCGTGGGTTTACCCATTGCTTAGCTACTCATACTGTAGCTTAAATAGCACAAGAAGATACATAGCAAGATACATGCAATTGAAGCAGTACTGGAATATTATAGTGGTCAGAGTGTTCGCTTTGCGAGCTGTCATTCCCGGTCCAATTCTCACTGTAGTAAATTCCATTTTCCATATGAAATCACTTTATGAAAATTTTTTGCTGTATAACCTACTAAATAACATATATTTGTGAACTTGAGTACTGCATTAAGTACAGATATAAGGTGTCATTGTAATAGTGTGGTAAAATCCACAGATAAACACAAGTGCCCCATACAGTATACGTACACATGAATCGGGGATACGAAATAAAGGTATAATGTGTAAGGAATGATAAATCCATAGAGGGGCCAAATCTACCACTTTCCCAAGAGTGATGTTTCATTTCTGTCTAAATTAGTGTGGGCGTAAGCAAGAGTAAGCAGTTCTAATCAGTAGTAAGCAGGTTTAAGCCTGTTTGCATGGGGGTAAGCAGTGCACACACAGGTTAAGCAATTTTGAAGCTAACTCTCTGTAAGCATATTTAACCGGAAGTTAGCATTGCTTACCATCGCACAAACCCGTGCAAACATGCTTACAACTGCTTAAATGTGCCTTAATCACTCTGTATCCAAAAGCTGCTGTTCTGCCCAGCAACAAAATAAACAGCCTTTGCAGGGCTGGAACCCAGGAGCCTGTACACTATAGTCGCAGCAGTTAACCAGTAAGCCATCACAGCAGTACATAAAATTGAGGTATCCCCAAACAGATCCTCACTATAGCAAAATCACAATTTACATGTGAAAGGTATCTATATACAGTTTTATGTTGTATAACCTACAACATAACATAAATATGTGAACTGGAGTACTGCATTAAGTCCAGATGTGAGGTGTCATTGTAATAAAGTGGTGAAATCCCCCAATAAACACAAGGATCCCATACAGTGTACGTGCACATGAATCACAGATACTAAACAAATATATAACATGTAATGAATGATAAATCAATGCCAAACAACAAATAGTGTGCACATTTAAAAATAATCAATGCTAGGAATTGCACACCCCTGCTTACTAGGTGTAAGCAATGTGTAGGCCAGCAAAATCAATCTGCCCATTGGTATACCCCTATAAGCAATGCCAACCTTACGTAAGCAGGTTTGCCCATAGCTTAGCATTTTCAAAACATCCCAATCATGGGAAAGTGTGGGAAATCTGCCCTACTTAAACCCCACAGGCAGGAATACATTTCATAACTCATTGCAGCTTCCTCCTGTAGGCACTATTGCTGGTGAGGGAGAAGGATTCTGCTTCTGGGTGCAGTGCTGGGGCATCCAGGAGTCCAAAGTCATGGCAGGACTCTTCGCTAAAGACCATGAACAGAGACTGCTGCAGGACCAGTACCAGGGTTCCTAATATAAATTGGAAGCCTGGGACTGTCTCGCCTGTGACCTCACCAGTGCCACTGGCATGCTTCGAACTAGTGAGCAGGTCAGGCATAACTATGCCGACCTGAAACGGAGGAAGAGGGAACTCTTGGATCAGTGGATCCAAGAAGCTGGGCAGTCGGGTTATGTCCCAGCCGTGTGTAAGTACTCATCCTACTACCTGTTTAATAATTGCCAGCTCATGTATATTATGGATAGGTATGGCCAAATATTCCTCTTATGTCTTTGACAGCACCAGCAAAGTGGGCTGTGAATCAGAAAGCCCATGCCTGTAGGCTGCAGAGGCTGCATCGCAAGCCTGGTTAGTAATAGCCTTGTATGTACTGTCATAAGAAATAAATCTAAAAATAGTAGAAAGTTAATTGCCAGTATAAAACCTGTATCGTGTATGGCATGTACTGAATAAACCAGACAATATAGCAGGAAGAGTCTCATATAGGTTGTTGTAAATAAAAGGGTAACAGTCTGGCAATAAAGGTCTAACTCCTGGACTGCTTGTGTTTACTCTGGTATCATATGGTAATGTAGTGTTGCAATCTCTTAATAGTACTGTTGTATTAAGCACTGTTACCCACACTGTGCTACATAAATAAAATGTTTAGGAATGTCTGTATATGACTGTTATAATCACAAGGTCATATTGTACAACTGAGAGAGACTTAGACAAAAAACAGTGAAAAGATAGATAGCATAATCCAAATTGCACACTCAACTGAGACGTAAAGTGTTGTATTTTTAGCACACACAGCCATGGTTCGAATCCTGGGAGTGGTAGTAAGCTGTATGCAGAATCATACCCCACAACTGTACAGATATTGTCAGAAAGTCCAGATAATTGGAGTAATTCCCCTGCCTGTCACCCTGTCCCCCTGGCAAATCAGTGGGATGATCCCAGAAGTTTAGGCAGCAGATAATGACATACAACTGATTGTCAGACATCATAACTGTCAGAAATATATCTATAAGAACAAACCTGTCACTCTAGCAACTCACCAAATTGTTATGAGAATAATAAGCAAAGTATGTCCCATCCCCACCCCCATGTTGTGAAGCTATGACCAGAGTGTGTGGAGTAACAGAGTGAGATGTATGCGCATAATAATAATGTGGAATCTGGCAATATGTGTGGCAACATTCGGGTAATGTTAACAAACATTCCCCCCACAGGTCTGTCAGATACAAAAACTGTGCCTAGAAATAAATGATTGAAATCCTAGCCTGGTACATTTTAGTCTGGTATTGTATGGCAGTGTTAGTGTTGCAGTTTCTCTGAATAATAAGGTATTACTCATCACTGTCCTCCACACAGTGCTACATAATAAGACTGTCTAGGAAACTCTGTATAAGAGTGTTGTAATTACAAGGTTAGATTGTAAAACCACGGGAGACTTATAAACAGAAATCAGAGAAGAGATACACAGCAATATCTATATAGTACACTCAACTGTGATGTACACTGTTTCATTTTTAGCAGACACAGCCATGGTTTGAATCCTGGGAATGGTAGTAAACTGTATGCAGACTCATACCCCTCAACTGTACAGATTTGTCCAGAATGTCCAGATAATTGGCCCATATCTGCTGCCTGTTACCCTGTCCCCCTGGCATATCAGTGTGATGATCTCTGACATTTAGGCAGCATTTAATGTCATATAACTGACTGTCAGACCTGTAAATATTTGGAAAATGTATATGAAAACAAACCTGTCATTTTAGCAACTCAACAAAGGTTTATGAGGGCAATAGTCAAAATATGTCCCAGTGTCACCTGCATGTTGTCAAGACATGCCCAGAGTGTGTGCAATACAAGATGGAGAGTTATGTGCATAACATCAACCTGGAATCGGAATATGTGTAGAAACAGTCAGGTAGTGTTAACAAACAATACCTCCACAGGTATACCAGGTAAGAGGTGTATACTGCAGGTAAAACACAGTTCATGTATATAGTTGCCTACAACCATACCACTGTCCGACTTAAGGCCATAGGGTAGTATAATAATACCTGTAAGGTACAGATTACAGCACTGACTAAGAAAGTAATGAGAACTACAGGGATATACAAGTTAACTGACATATTTCTCTCCTCCCAATCATATCTGCAACAATAATCTAAATACACAACTCAATGGTATGTGTACAATTAAATCTACTGTTGGGACATGTCTTATTGTTTGATAAATATTGAAATTTGTTTCTATGCATGTGCCATGTTGAAATACTCCCACATTGGTGGCATACTGCCATCAATGTACCTGCATGCTATTGTAATGGCCACTGTAGTTCCATATATGCATGTGTCCTGTTTGCTAATCAACTGTTCCATATCTGGTGTTTTGGGTTAATGGGAATATATATGCCTGCTGTTATACCTAATCTTAGAATGTGTTAACTATTACTAACCCACATATGTTTTAAAATTGAAACACTATAGCACGTTTGAGAAGGCCGGTCCCAGTGGACCCACCTCTCCCACCTCATCTGACTGTGGCACTGGCCACCAGCATGCCTGGGGCCCACCCTGGGACCTCCTTGTCCGCTGGTCCTGCACCACCTTTGTGTGGAACC
>NC_056747.1:1071033880-1071038880 GCF_019279795.1 Protopterus annectens | reverse complement strand
ACATCAGTAGACCACTGTTGTGTATCCATCCACATCTGTAGAGTGAAATTATGCATATGTGAGATGAAATATATATAGTCTGTTGCTGTTTTGTAGTAATAAACAGATGTGCATAATCTGTAGTATTGTGGGCTTGTACTGTTGATGTACTGTAATGCTGCACCCACCCTGTACCAATGCCACAGGTGTGGCTACTGATATCACATCTCTCACACAATTATGTAGGTCCCTCTGGTATACCTCCAGGGCAGCAGCCTGTAGCTGGTGAGTATGGTGTTTGTTCAGGTTTGCCAATACACTGGTCATGTTATGGCCATGGTATATTTTATGCAGACATTTAACACACCTACCCATAATGCATGCTGTACATGTTTACATATTGCTGCTGTTAACTGCACTGCATCACAGTGTTCACCATGATGGTGTATCTGAAGGGTATGTCAGACTCCTGCAATATAACTAACATCCTGTCATTGCAAAATGTGTGCACAGAGATGAACATAATGGTGTGACAAATGGCCTACAGTAGGGACATGTCTGAAACATCACCCTTATACAGTGCTACAACAGTGTATATGCCAGTATTACAATGGCAACTGTTACATATTTACACTAGGACATATCACAATACTGCAGTCCACAACCCTTACAACCTGCAATGTGGTCCTAACATGAGCAATGATTATGTAATATGGAATCCTATGTTAGGACAGCAAATATGGGGAATACATACCTTCACAAACACTGGAAGCATATGTGTGCATACACTCCAGATAAAATATAGTGGAAGCAGCTGTTAAGGTACTGACAGCATGCATTCTTCATGAGTATGGACCTTCCAGCAAGTACAGGTCCCCAATGTCACACCAATAAATGGTCTGCTGTCCAGGAAGTTTGGCCATCAAATGTGCCAACTTACCTGCAACAGAGGCAGCCATGGCTTGCACCCATCTTACATGCCATGGCGTGGACCCCATACCCAACAAGTAGCACCCATGAGTTGGACATGTAGCCGTACTTCACCATGGCAAACAGTGCAGACAGTCATGTATGTGGCAAGGATGTATGGGACAGGATTAATGTAGAAAATAAACAGATGGCCATCTAAGACAGATGATCTCACATGTTGCAAACTGGTCATGCAGGCTGCCTAGTAACATGCCACAACACTAAGGGACTTGCAGGAATGTCTAGCAAGTACTAGCTGTGCAGTACCTGTGTCAGAAATTCCCTGGACTCTGCATAAGTGTGGCCCATGGGTTAGGGTAATCAGATGGGACAGTTGTACCACAGGAATCATCAGCCAGGCCTCTCTACAGGTAGCGTAAGCATAACAGAAAAGGTCCCCAAAAGACATGCGCTGCAATGTGTACTGGTGTACCAAGACCACGTTGGAAACCTACAGACAGTATCAATTAAGATACATGTGTTGCATCACCAACACCTCACCCCACCTCAGACCCACCATCCCCATCTGTACCTTGCCGGTGTCAGTGTACACCTGCATGTTTACCATTTATTAGCTGGGACTAGGCTGGTACACATGGTGTTCAGTGTTTGGGATACTGCAAATGCCACTCATGTGTAGGCCATAGTTGTCAAGCATCTGCAAAAAGGTTGAGTTGGACAGGAGGTGTCATCATGACACAACAATGCACTGAAGCAGAGATCCAAAGGATACTACAAATGGCTGTATCTGCACACAGTCAAGGTCACGAACTGTGGCAGACATAACCCTGACTCTGCAGCAATAGTGACAGCAGTGTGTGACCTCCAAGGGATGTGCACATGAGTTGACCTTGCAATCATGCAGAGTTGGGGGGCATTTGTAGGGCATACTGACCAAATACTGGCAAATGCAGATGACCCATGCTAGTATACCCCTGCCAGGAATAGTGACTGCTGTAGTACACATAACAGTAGGTGCAACAAACCATCATGATAAGGGCATGTACACATATGCACCCACAAAGTGTATGCATCTCAGTCAGCATCTGCACAGCTAACACATTTGTTTGACACTGCATTTGATTGTACAGGTCATATGTCAGATATCAGTTTCGTGTAATGTTAACATATGAAGTAATGTGGTCCAATGGCATATCAAGGAAGAGGGCATCATATCAATAAGGGTGTGTACACTTCCCATAGCTACAGTAAAGTTTGATAGTTGTCAGTTAATTGTATCGTATTGGCTATACATGCACCACTGATGATGAGATCTGTAAATCAGACAAAAGGCATTCACAAATGACATCTGTCCACATATCATCCCAGGTATATGTTGGACAAACTCATAGGGGGCTGTGAGCAGCAGAGCAAACATAACTGACACAATAATACACACTCAACAGTGGTGTATACACCTGTGAGGTATGGTGCACAGTACATGCCAGGATGCCGAACAGGTGCACAGCAATACTGTGTACATAGGTGTAGTGTGTTTCAGGGGAAGGAGCATCACCTACTAACACAACCCATGCATCACAGAGATGTATAATGTTGCTAGCAGGGATTTATTGACTATAGCTGTACTGCATGCTGTTGAGTGCCATATGTCATGCATGTTGACAGATGGGTAATGGGAGGTCTGTGTGTAATATCTTTGTGCAACCTCACCTGTAAGTGTATGTGTGTGTGTGTGTGTGTGTGTGTGTGTGTGTGGGGGGGGGGGTGGTATTTTGTCTGTAAGTGCAATCTTGTGGAGTGGAGGGGGGGTTGATGTATGTAGGATATGTGTGTGTATGTGTGTGTGTGTGTGTTTGTGTGTGTGTCCATGTATGCACATGTGCGAGTGTGGGGTTGCTCATACCTCTCAATTTCCCTTTGAAATCATGCAGTACATGGACATGGACAGACACATGAGACACCAGGAATACTTGTCTGACATGTAAGCTCAGGACAGCTGATAGAATAATAAGGTCTGCAGCACAAGGGATACTGTTATAATTGCAAGCAGCAGAAAAGTGAAAGAATACCCACATATGCAGCCCTACAGATGCATTGGAGAATTACTAGACAACACCAGAGAGTGTTTCCAACTATTATTGTAGTCCACATAAAAAGGTAATAGAGCAACAGATCTTGCATCTACTGAACAATAGTTATGTATTACACTCCAGTGTGTGACATTATTGAGTGACTGTAGTAGCCGCTAACATATGGGGGCCATGATCAAGATGTCTGGACAAACCCAGGGTGAACACTGGATGACATCAGGAAGTCTTTGAAAAAACAACTCCATTCAAGTCAAAGAGGTAATGATGTAACAGGTTATGTTTTGTGATCCCTTTTCTAGGCAATTAGAAAAATGATACGTTAATGATTGGTATTAATAAATGTAAGAATCCAAGACTGATGCAGGATGGGGAACTTAAGAGAATAAACTAGGGACAGTCTGTAAACTCAGGGACAGGTAAGTATTATGGTGGAATATCAGGGTGTCTGTGTGTGTGTGTGTGTGTGTGTGTGTGTGTGTGTGTGTGTGTGTGTGTGTGTGTGTGTGTGTGTGTGTGTGTGTGTGTGTGTGTGTGTGTGTGTGTGTGTGTGTGTGTGTGTATGTGTGTGTACTGTTAAACAATGATGTACAGGTCTTAAAGTGCGTTTCTTGTTTTCCCCTCACAGATGGTGAGGTGGGTCAGGGTCCCTCCTGCAGGCAATCTGAGGTTGGTGTCCATACAGACACTGAAAATGATGATAGGTGTATTGAGGCACAGGAAGGGTTGTAAGAGCTGAAGCTGTGCCATCATTTGACATCCTGCTGTTATCTACCCCATATCCACACATAGTCACAGTGCCTATACATACCCCATCAGCAGTGGCCATAGCAGAGGGATAGTTGGCAGTTGGTGGCAGTGAACAGGACAGTGTGGTATCTATGGCACGTGTGTCTGGACACAGCAGCCATAGCCAGATGTCCGGTAAGGTACCACATAGGCAGATGTATAGGGGTGCTCATTGGAGGGCTGCTGGCCATCATGCCCCTGGTAGAAGTGCCACATCTGGTACCACAAGATGCATGTTTCAGGCTGTCATGGAGGCACAGGCATGTATGGAATGGTACACCAGACAGGCTCTGAGGCTGCAGAGGGCAACTCATTCAGCTGTTACTGACAACATCCGCGATCTTGCAGGTGCCTTCCATTATTATACAGAGGTCATGGATAGACAGTGGGGTGAGATGGTGGGACTCCTTGACCGTGAATTGTCCATGCTCGATCATGTGGTGGGAGTGGTGCAATGGCCACGTGGATGTAGGCCAACAACACCAACAGCTGGATGTTGACATGGATGTGCAAGGACGCCAAACCGCTCCCGTAGTGGCAGCACCAGGCCCAGCACTGCAAGGGGCAGCGTTGTTCACACCACACCACAGCAGGCCACATGCATGTGGCCCTGGCCAGTCCCAGGAGGGACCTGGTTCCAGTAGACATATGTCATCATCAGGGGAGAGTACCATATCATGGCTTGTACCTTGACGTTCCTGTGGAACCCCTGGCAGGCACAGTTCTCATGTCCGTGGCTGGAGGAGGTGAACTGCACACCCTGGCAGGTATGGTCTGCAGCTGTCCAACAAACACCTGTATAGGGCAGCCACATGGCAGAACTGTGTGCATGCATACTCACACACAATACAAATACAGCTAGGGCAACCCCATACTTACACACACCACATCACCACTGCCATATCAATAATTAAAACCCCTCACTCACACACATGATGTCAAACGTATGGCTCAGCCTAGATCTCTGGCAAACCAACAACATATCCTGTGCATATGATGATACCTGTGCCACATCCCTGTCATCCATAACATCGATGCAGGGACAGGCTAATATGGTTCTGATGCACATGGTGACTGTACTATGGTGTACCAATGTACTGCTGTGTAACATGTTGTCAGCAATAAAGTTTAATGCTTACATGTCAGGAAGTGTAGCTGTCCAGCCATGATGCATTATAGCTGTTATTAACACTGAGTGATTTTGGTCTCCATAAT
>NC_056747.1:1071011380-1071028880 GCF_019279795.1 Protopterus annectens | reverse complement strand
GAATGTCCAGGTTTTGTCCTCAAATATAACCCCTACTATACATAACATGTCTAGCAGTCTGATATCTCACTGGCTTATCAGGTATGATGTCAATAAATAATGGTGTACTGAACATATGCACCTCTTACTGCATGACATATGTACAACGGTTGATGGAGTTGTGGCTGGAGGAACAAACACAGGGCCAATATTGACATGTTGCTGTGTTAACCTCATACATATACTGGTGTAACAGGGTTTGTTGTGACATCTGTACTATGAGGGATATGAAGTCAATAACTCTCATGGCTGTCACCATGTGTTGACTGCAATCCTCAGACTATGCTTCTGCAGTTCTAAAGATAGGTAATCTGTGAGTAACACAACACACCCAAACACCGGCCAGTCTACAGATAGCCCTACAGGTGGGAATTTCCTCAACCACATAACACTGTCATGAAAGGTATTAAATCATGTAGACCAGCCATATCCACACAAACTCTGTTAAACCAACATTACTTCAAATGCAGAAGAGCAAGACTTACATTCTGTGGTCATGTCTGGAACATCCCCCTCCTGTTTGTTGGCCTGTCTCCACAGTGTATGTTGTTAGAGGTATATCCCACTACCATCTGTGATGCTGTTTGCCAAACACCGACATGAAGTCCTGCTCACAGTGAATGAAAAGGGCCAACACCCACATGATGTTCCTAGTTATAGGAGTGTGTTTCCATGCAATTGGCAATGGAAATGTTACCACAGCTGCTCCACATAAAATCAGCTAGTGGGGGACTGCAATTTGTGCACATGCCATCAGCTGATCATGAGCATCACTTACAAAACACAAGCTGCTGTCTAAGCAAAGCAGGTGTACTTCTCCACATCCACCCAGAGAGGGAGTGAGAAAGACAGATAGAGACAAAATAAGACAGGGAGGGGGTAGGAAAGTAAAAGCTAAGCATGTTTGTGTCACACACTTACCAGTATAGGGTCTCAAACCCCTGCCTCACTATGTATTGCTATTACATTTCTATGCAGTTATTGCATGTGCCACAGAGCTTACATGTTAGGGAGCTATCCAAAGGTATATTTGACGGTGAGTGACATCAGCAACAGTGATAAAGGAGGGAATAAGGTAGGTGTAGTACATGTGCCTGTCTACAAGAACAGGTGTCAAGGATGACACAGCCACACTCTCTCAGGGACTCACACACATTCTCACAGTTGTCAGGGTCAGGATTAGAATTCCTAACTTAACTAGTTTGCTACACTACAGTATTATGCAGGTATCACATGCACCACAGAGGTTATCAGGCTGATATATGGGCAAAGGGTATGTCAAGGTGTCTGACATCAGAAGGCATGCTTCAGTAGGCTAGTGGGAGGTGTAGTGAATGTGAATGGCATCCAAATCATTATACTCCACACACAGAGACACAGGTTTGCCAGTACTGACATGCATGGGTGCATTGATTCACAGTTGTGTAGTGGTTGACTGTGCCAGAAGGCTGTACAAGGTTACGTAAAGGGTATACCTTAGCATCAGACCTCATGATAATGGTCTGAAGTGTGGCTCAGGGCTGTAGTCTCTGGTTTGGCTCACATAGGTGGGTATTGTATTCACCATCCACTCATCTGGGTTACTATTGTGGGTGGCCAGTGCTGTGCAATGCTTGCCATGTATGTGTTCTATATTCCATAACATGGATGGTGTCTGGGATGTGCATACATCTCACATGCATGTTCTGTGACATGTGAAAGTGTACCTGGGGTGTCTGTGGTATGTTGTGTAGACAGATTGTTATTATCTGATGTGCCATTCCTGACCTCATGTGGTGAGAACTGGAAATGGAAACCAGGTTGACCCTGCACCTACATTGACAGCATGATGCAGGCATTCACTGGTGTCGGTGGCATCTGTCCATATAGGGCATGTGTATAAGGCAGGGTATTTCCTTTGTGGGTTACATTTGCTGACCCTACAGTTGTTGCAGGAGTCTAGTGTGGAACATAGCAAAGGACCACTGTATGCAATGATTTGCCTATTGTAGGGATGGGACAGGGTGCCATGTCCTCTGTAGTCCACTGCAATTACACCATGGTTACTATCTGTGGGCAATATGCAGGGAACTACCAACATAGTGGTTGTTGCCTAGCCAAGTGTGTTTGTGTATGAGACATAGGTGAAGAGTGTTCTCTGGGTAATACAAGGGTTGCCTATATTGTTCTCCAATCTATGATGTCACATGTAGGGGGTATGGATTGTCTATACCAGCCTCTCTGCTGTTTGACATCTGGTGTCCTTGTAGGGTGGACATTGTGACATATAATAGGCTCACCATATAAGAAATTTGCAAAACCCACTCCACAATGAGTCCTGTTATTACACACACAGCTACCTCCAGACGGGATACTAATGACACACACACATGCACACACACACACACACACACACACACACACACACACACACACACACACACACACACACACACACACACACACACACACAATCTCACAGTTGCCATGTCTGGGATTAGAACTCCTACCTAAGTAGTACATCACACTATAGCATTACGCACGGAGCTTACTGGGCTACTTTTTCCCTAAAGGTGTATTTCAAGGTGAATGACATCAGCAGGCTTTCCAAAGTAGGGCAATGAAAATTGTGGTGACTGTGAATGGCCTCAAAAGCATTGACCCCTACACAGACAAACACACCCACACACACCCACACACACAGTTTCATATTTGCCATGTCTGGGATTAGAACTCCTACCTAACTAGTACATCACACTACAGTATTAAAAAGTTATAGCAGGCACCACGGAGCTTACTGGTCTACTTTTTCCTCAAAGGTGTATTTCAAAGTGAATGACATCAGCAGGGCTGCCAAAGTAGGCCAATGGAAATTGTAGTAACTGTGAATGGCCTCAAAAGCATCAATCCCTACACAAACAAACACACACACTCACACACACACACACACACACACACACACACACACACACACACACACACACACACACACACACACACACACACACACACACACACACACACACACACACACACACACAGTTTCATAGTTGCCATGTCTGGGATTAGAACTCCTACCTAACTAGTACATCACACTACAGCATTACACAGTTATAGCATGTATCATGGAGCTTACTGGCTACTCCTTCCCCAAAGTGTATTTCAAAGTGAATGACAGCAGGCTTGCCATGGTAGGACAATGGAAAGTGCAGTTCATAGGTTCATAGGTTGGCACTAGGCTATCGGCCCTAGAGCCTATACAAGCCTAGCCATGACAATTCCCTGGCTATTTCTTCCCACAATATTTACTTCCCTGGACCCCTGTTTAGCAGGGTGACTGAAGTGATCTTCGGGGTGAATTCCCTATATCCTATCCAATTGTCAAGGTTCCTTTTGAAGACGGCCAAAGAGGCACTCTGCTTGACATGTATGGGCAGTCTATTCCAGAGCCTGGGGAGTCTCTGGGTCAGAAACCCATCCCTCCAACATGTTTTTTTCATTGTGATGACAAGGTTTGGATCCCTGGAGCATGTGGCTCTTAGGGATTGGTATTTCCTTAAGTGTAGCATGTCCAACAGCTCTGGATTTGACATAGCATTGTATGTTAAGCAGAGATTGTCTCTGAGTAGACGATATGTGATAGAGAATAGTTGCATGATTTCCAGACGGTCAGCATAGGGCATCTGCTTTAGGCCTGTGATTATTTTAGTGAGGTATTTTTGTAGCCTTTCTAGTTGTTGCAGGTGTCTTGAGAGGTAAAGAGGGCACTATATTCTATACTGGGTCTACTGAGAGATGACTACAGTGGGACAATGGCCTCCTTTTTTCTGGATGCAAATCCCTTAGTGATGAGGTATGTCACATAGGCAGATTTCCTGACTATTGTTGTGATGTGACTAAATAATTCCTACAAGGAGCTTGACTTTTTTCTGTGTATTGTTGTGATGTGGTTATCGAAGGTGAGACCACTGTCCATCAGTGTCCCTTAGTCTCTTATTACACTTTCGGTATTTAGTGTACTGCCACCTATGTGGTACTTCACGGGTACATGTTCCTTCCCAAAGGGGATAACTATACATTTCTTGGTATTGAGCTTGAGGCCATGACTCTGGCACCAAGCATTTCTTTCTGTAAGGCCCTTTTGTAGAATATCAACATCATTTGGGGATTCAAAAATGGCTCCCAGTTTGCAGTCATCTGCAACTTTTGTTAGCCAGAGTCCTTTAGTGTTGGCCTGTACTTCAGAGCAGTAGATGCCAAACATGAGCGGTCCCAGGACTGAACCCTGAGGTACTCCAAATGTCACTTGTCTGGGGCTGGGTTTGGAGTTGCCTATATTTACAGTGTAGGTTCTGTCAGTACAGCAGTTGGCAACCCATCGAGTGACATAGGGATTAATGGCCAGCTTAGTACATTTATCTATGATTCCAGACTGGGGGATGGTGTTGAAGACCATGCAAGGTCCGGATAGGCTGTGTGAACTGCCTTACTCTCGTCCACAGCTCTGGAGACTGATTTGAAGATGTTAATCAGGTTCAGGAGACATGATCGGCCCTTCACTAGCCCAACCTAGGTGTGGTCCAGTGTTTGCAGGTTGCCAATGTCTTTGTTTATAAGTTCCATGATAATACATTCCATGACCTTGCAGATCAGGTTCATCAGACTGCTGGGGTGGTAGTTCCCAAGATCCAAGGTGGATCCCCCTTGTGGACTGGGATAACTGTAGCTGTGCACCACTCAGTGGGCACAAAGCCTGAGGTGTGGCTATGAATAAACATGGCACGTAGGTGAGGTGCCAGTTAATTTTGTAGTCCATGTAGTACACAGTCCGGGATGTTGTCTGGTCCCATGGATGTTGTTTTCTTAGCTCTGGAGAGTGTGTTTTTTACCTCTGTGGCCATTATTACTGGAGTCTGGCAATCTTTTGGTGTTGAGATGGGCCCTTTAGGGGTGGAGGGGTGCAATTGGCACTGAATCAATCTGCCAGGATATTGGGAATATCCTTGGGATCAGTATATTTAATACCATCCTGTTGTAGCTCAGATCAGATCTGAGCATTGCCATTTAGATTCCTCACCTAGCTATGGAACAGCTTGCAGTTGTCTTTGGAATCTTCGGCTATATTATGTTCATAACTAGCTTTGGAGGATTTTATGAGGGATCACAGCTTCTTACCAAGGCTGGTAAGGGATGGGAATTTCCTGTTTTCTGCAACAGTTTCTTCCTTTGGTTGTAAAGTTTGTTTATGGCAGGGGACCACCACATTGGCTTCCTTTTCTTGGAGGGGAGCATCTTGGTTCTGTTTGGGATGGCACAATTCATGCACAAGTGGATGTGCTCATACAGTGCCTTAGTGTAGGATTCGGCAGTCGACCTTTCAGTTCCCGTCTGCATGGGTGTCATGACGTTTGTCACGTCTGACATGTGTAGCATGAAGTTGGCTTAAACATATAAAAATATATAAAAAATATGTGAGATAAAATCAGTACAAAATGAATAATAAAATAATTTGATTGTTAATCCAACAATATAAGTTTATAAAATGTCTAGATAAAAACAAATTTTATGGCAGAAATTTTAGCCCAGTATATATCTTAACTTTAGTAATGGGGCTAAACTAATATGGTCATTAATTCCAGGATAACTAGTGGCATTTAATCTTATTTGCCACTTAGTTTCACTAATATCTAAATGGACATCCAATATATGCCCTTGATTGTCCTTAATAACTTGTTGAATACTTTTTATATGTTTATTTTTATGTAACATTATAGTATGTTTTTATTATGGTTTTAACTTATATATGTTTTTAGGTATATGTATGGACTTTATGTGTCTGTGTCTTTAACTTTGTGGGAGTGTAATTAATCAATTAACCTGGGAGTGTTATAAAGGGAAGTGGTTTCAGCATGATGTGTTAGTTCTGATGAAGTCTGTATAAGTTTAAGACGAAACCTAGGTCAACTTGTCTACAATTGTGAATTGTGTGTCTAATAAATGGTATATTTGAGAAGTTCCTTGGTTGGACTGATTTGGACTGATCGAGTTTCCGTGTACGTATAATGTTTCGAAAGTGTAGTGGGAAGCTTGGGGCATGGTGGGGCATCTGTAGCAAGATATAAAATTTGGATTGCAGTCTTAACTAGTGTTAGTCGCACCAGGAGAATTTCAGATGCATTGTGTTGGGCAAGTAGCCTGGTGTTGTGAATATCCTTGGTGAATATGGACACTCCTCCACCTTCAGTGTTTTGGACCTGGTTTAGTGGCCAACAGGTGTGGTAAGAGCTATACCTGGTATTGCAGGGGTGCCTTGGATCAGGTCTCTGTTACTGCACAGATATTGATGTTCTCCATTTTTAGGAGTGCCTAGTGACTGTGAATGGCCACAAAAGCATTGATCCCTACACACACACACACACACACACACACACACACACACACACACACACACACACACACACACACACACACACACACACACACACGCACACACACACGCACATGCACACACACACACACACACACACACACACACACACACACACACACACACACACACACACACAGGGTTTCACAGTTGCCATGTCTGGGGTTAGAACTTCTGACCAACTAATACATCACACTGCACCATTATGCAGTTAGAGCACACACCACAGAGCTTACTGGGCTACTCCTTCCCCAAAGGTATATTTCAAAGTGAATGACATAAACACACACACAGAGTTTCACAGTTGCCATGTCTGGGATTAGAACTCCTACCTAACTAGTACATCACACTATAGCATTACACATTTATAGCATGCACCATGGAGCTTACTGAGCTGCTCCTTCCCCAAAGGTGTATTTCAAAGTCAATAACATCATCAGTCCTGCCAAAGTAGGGCAATGGAAATTGCAGTGACTGTGAATGGCCTCAACAACATTGATCCCTATACAGACAAACAAACACACACAAAGGTTTACAGTTGCTATGTCTGGGATTAGAACTCTTATCTTACTAGTACATCTACCTGTCAAAGTAGGGCAATGGAAATTGTAGTGACTGTGAATGGCCTCAAAAGCATTGATCCCTACACATACAAACACACACATAAATGTTTCACAGTTGCCATGTCTAGGATTAGAACTCCTACCTAACTAGTGCATCACCCTACAGCATTACACAGTTACAGGATGCACCATGGAGCTTGCTGGGCTACTTCTTCCCCAAAGGTGTATTTCAAAGTGAATGACATCAGAAGCCCTGCCAAAGTAGGGCAATGGAAATTGCAGTGACTGTGAATGGCCTCAAAAGCATTGATCCCTATACAGACAAACAAACACACACAAAGGTTTACAGTTGCCATGTCTGGGATTAGAACTCTTACCTTACTAGTACATCACACCACAGTATTACGCAGTTATATCATGTGCCACTAAGCTTACTGGGCTACTCCTTCCCCAAATATGTATTTCAAGGTGAATGACATCAGCAGGCTTGCCAAAGTAGGGCAATGGAAATTGTAGTGACTATGAATGGCCTCAAAAGCATTGATCCCTACACAGGCTAACACACACTCACACACACACACACACACACACACACACACACACACACACACACACACACACACACACACACACACACACACAGAGTTTCATAGCTGCCACGTCTGGGATTAGAACTCTTACCTAACTAGTACATCACACTACAGCATTACACAGTTATAGCAGGTGCCACTGAGCTTACTGGGCTACTCCTTTTCCAAAGGTGTATTTCAAAGTGAATGACATCAGCAGGCCTGCTAAAGTAGGCCAATGGAAGTTGTAGTGACTGTGAATGGCCTCAAAAGCACTGATCCCTACACAGACAAACAAACACACACAGAGTTTCATAGTTGTCATGTCTGGGATTAGAACTCTTACCTAACTAGTACATCACACTACAGCATTACACAGTTATAGTACACATCATGGAGCTTACTGGGCTACTCCTTCCCCAAAGGTATATTTCAAGGTGAATTACATCAGCAGGCTTGACATAGTAGGGCAATGGGGAGTGCAGTTTGTGTGCATGGGCCATAAACCATTCATCTGGAAGCAGACACACAACACTCAGGCACACACAGGTTTAAATTTAACAGGTACATATATACAACTGCTAAATGAATAATGACTTGTACAGTCAAGTTACACAGTTACCACAAGCACCACAGACACTATAGTGCTGAGGGATACCAGAGGCAAATGTCTACAGTGATTGACATTTGCACATCATGTGGTTTTCGCCAGTTGGATGTGTGCTGGGTGGAACAGGCCTCATGATGGGAGGCTCTTTGTCACTGTCTGTCACTCTCTTCCATACATCTATGTATGTGTAAGTCTGGCCTATTATAGTGTGTTGTCCTTCGATATATGTGTGTATTCCTATCCGATGTGTGTGCAAAGCATGACTGGTGTGCAATGTGGAGTGTGTGCACAAACATCTGTGACTGTCAGATATGTATAGCTCACTGTTGTTGCCAGACATGGGCTTCAAGTGTGGGAGCATGCCCAGTATGACCTTTCAATATTTTGCTGTCAGACATGGGCTTCGTTTCTCTAAGTGTGGAAGCATGCCCAGTATGACCTTCTGTATTGAATGTGTGAATCCATTCCAGGTAGGTTGTACTCCAGTGCAGGCTTTTGTGTTCTACACCTACAGCTAGCTACATGTTTCTGTGGGATATCTGTAGATTGGTTGACAATATGGGGTCAAAATGGGCAAAGGATAGTGTGTTACTATAGGTAATTGTGCCTGTGATGTTTCTGCTACATGGTTTTGGTGTTAGCAGAGATATTCAGACATATGTACTGTTTTGCACTGTGATGCTTTATGTCATCAACTACAGTCAGGTATACATATTTGCTTGCAGTAATTTCTTGGGGATCACAGGGTGAATGAAGCTGTGTCCAGTATTGTGGTCTGCAGACTACATATTCTTGCACAATCATGCCATTCTGCAGGGGAAGCTGCAGACACTTGCTGATGGGTTTGTGTAAATGGTTCAGCACCTTGGTACAGTAGTGGCTGAGGATCCCATGCTTGTACATCCATTGACATGACAGTATGGCCATATCCTGCTGTGGCCATACCTCACAGCTGTACAGATTCACACAGGTTACCCAGAGGCAGGGCTCATATTTCTGGTCATTACCCCTTCACATTGTGGTTTACAAGCAGGTTTGTAGCCACCCATTCCTGTGTTTGTAGGCAGGGATAGCATGTGCACACGGCTGAATTTCAGACTTCCCACACTCCATGGCATCCATGCTCCTACCCCCCATCTGTTATTCTATCCTCTTCCAAGCATTATGCAAACATTATCTGATAAGTTCCCTATAGTTATCATTTCATCCCAGCAGTAATTCGGTGTTAGTCCACAGTTCATGCAGTAGGATATGGTGGACATGTTACTGGGATTTGTCGACATGGCCTTGCATTTGGGTTCTGTGGACTGTGTTATGTTGTTATTTGGGAGTCCATGAGATAACATACATGAAAGGTTAATATTAGCAGCCCAAGATAGTGGGCTATGTACATGCTGATTTACAAAGTCCATTGAACATGTGGGAGAAACAGACATATGTAGGTTTTTTAAAAATGAATTGGAAACAGTCATACATCTTGTTGCTGGTTGCGACGCACTAATGGCAGCGGGACTGTATACTGAAAGGCATAATAATGTGGCGAGACTGTTACACTGGAGATTGTGCAACTATTATGGTATCAAAGTGGCTGAAAAACACTGGAAAAATGAGCCACAAAGAATCATAGAAAATGATGAAGTTTATATCACATGGGATCACACAATACCAACAGTTCAAAGGATAGATGCTAGAAAACTGGATATAGTGGTCCAAGAAAAGAAGACAAAAGTAGCATTGATCATTGAAATCACCACACCCAGTGACTACAGTGTCTTGCGTACAGAGAGACACAAAGTCATAAAATACCTGGATCTGCAGGCAGAAATTAGAGCTATGTGGAAGGAAGATACCCAGACAGTTCCAGTAGTAGTAGTAGGAGCAACTGGTCTTATAAAAAAGCATTTACAATCGTATTTAGATATGTTACCAATTCATGTAACACCATACGAATTACAGAAGGAGTCATTACTGGGCACATTGCGGGTGCTCCGAAGATCACTTTTGGCTAACATTGAAGAGTGAAACAATACTAATTTCATGAACTTTAATCATACTTTAACTTAGGAATGGGGTCCATTCTTGTCATGATATTAGAAACCCAAAAGACTTGGAGAAATTAAAAAAGCCAGTATGGGTGAGACACAGGCCTTTGACAGAGGACTTTAGGGCATTTTGTAGTGATGCAGGCCATCTGTAGCAGGCCGTTGCATTGTGTCACTCATACAGTCCCAGGCTGCAAGCCACTATATTCCCCTGGGGTGATAGGGTAGGTGTGCCAGGTGTTAATGTCAATAGTTTCTGTCATTATTGATCCAGTGGTGTGGATGCTGGCAGTGTACTGCTTACAGCTAGGGACATACCTGCATGGGACACCTCTTCAGCATGCTGCATTCTGTGACTATTTCCATACAGAGGTGGGGGTCATATTGTACTCATTCCCAACAGCAGGGGTAAGACCTGTGAGGTATCTGTGGCTGATGGTGGGGTGAGCTGAGTGCATGTGTGCTATGGAAGCTACTTGCAGCTGACTCACAAATATACGTGGGGCATTCCACCTAAGCTGGCTTGTGCAGGGATATCAGCAGTTTCTCAATACTTCATACCTGTGACCTTTGTGGTTTGCCAGTGTTTGACCAGATGATATCGGTATTCCATACTACAAACGCAACTAATGTGTTGCTAACCTGTATGTATCATTCCAAAGCTGTGTCCATTTGACAGTAACATTTTATACATTGTCTGTCTAGGGTACTTCCACCTGTGTACTGTTTGCATGTCTGGGCCCACATTCATGCCATGTCCATCTTTCAGATGGTGACAGATATTACATCCGAACAATTACTATGGCTTACTGCTGGAATGTGTCTTGCTGGGATGCACTGCAGTTGTGAGAACTTGGCCCTGTCGTCGGCAGTACTGGCCAGTGGCCACCAGGACAAAACCCACCATGCCTACATGCTGACCATTCTCACGCAATATACAACACACACCAATCTAACACACAGAGCCCTGCATATTGTACACATGCTACAATCTATCCAGCTACTTTGGCCAGCTCAGGTAATATGTGCTCCACTATTATACCTACACATATATGTTACTACATTTCTATATAGAATTGTGTGTGTGTGTGTGTGTGGGTGGGGGGGCACCTGACAACTGTACACATTTGCTATGACTGTACTGGTATTTCAGGTACTCCATTTCATTCTGTATTCTGACCTATCATGCAGACTAGAGGCATATCAGTGTACTACAGTTCTTAGGTTTTATTGACCTACATTTCAGTTTCAGACTTTTTACCCTTTAGAACTAACATCCCACTGCCTGACCTGTGGTAGTCTGTCTGTGTAGGTCTGGAGGGGGGCTGTTCTCCATAGCCATCAATCAGAGGCCTTAGCAGAGCCTTTCTTTGTGTTTGTCTATGCCTGTCCTGCTGGCTGAGACTGTTGTTAGGTATGTAAGCCTCACTGACTGGCATGTGTATGTCCTATGGACACACATTTGGCCCAGCACATTTCCTGCAGTGGGTTTTGTCACCTTGTCTAGTACTGTCTACTATGGTGACACCAGTATTTGTTACAGATTTTATGCTGCCAATATAGGTGTCTACTATCTGCTAGCATCCCATTCAGCCACCCAGTTCCCTTGCAGGCACACATCCATACCATAGATACAAGTAACAAAACATACTATTCCATTCAGCAAATGATAGGAAGAGTGACTTACCTTGTCGCTGTGCCAGTATTGAGGATGGTGCTGGAGGGCTGACTATGTCAGATGCACATAGTACACTCCCTATACATGGTTAAGCACAGGTAGTGTCATGCTTGGCATCCCTTTTACTGTATGTGTGAGTCAGAGAGAGGTGTCATTCCCTGGGTTCCTACTGTATCAGTGTATGTGCTATGCGTTGCCTCTTTGCCAAGGCCTGGGTATACTGGGCATGCCTCCTTCTGCCTACTGGGGCAGGCTCAGGTTGTTCCTCCGCCTAGTGACTCTGTGCCTCTGCAGGCTTTGGCAATGGTGGGAGGCTGTGTGGCCCTGCCCCGTGCTGTTCCTGCTGCAGCTGTTTCCGCAGGATCATATTGTGTACCATTGCACATACGATGACAATTTGGGTACATGTAGCTGGTGAGTACTGCAAGGCTCCACTGGATATGTCCAGGCATTGGAACTGTGACTTGAGCATCTCAAACACACTCTATTATGATTCTGGTCTGTGCGTGTGCCTCATTATGGAGTTTTTGTTCAGGTGTGTGTGCATTTCTGATGGGTGTCATCAGCCACAGCTCCAGTGTGTAACCAGCATCCTGCACTAGGTGGCCAGATGGGATGTACCCATTGGCAAATTTCTGGTACAGCTGCATCATATGCCAGATGTGGGAGTTGTGATAGCTTCCAGGGCACCTAGCTCACACATTCATTATAATGCCCTGGGCATCGCACACAACCTGGCAGTTGATGAAGGTGAAGCCCTTGCGATTTATGTAGACCCTACCCTGCTCACTGCACCCACTACCTCAGGGTATTCTGCTATTTGGTGGAAGAGATGCATATTGCTGGTCAATGCCTCATGGGCGTTAAGGAAATATATGCGCTCACCGGCATGTGCTGACATGGCATCCAAGAACTGGTGGAGTACCCTGGATGCTGATTCCTGTGAGATCCCCATGATATCTTGGGGTTGAGGCTTTCTTTAGTTATGTTAGGAACATGGGTGGTAATTCCCAGATATGCTCAGAATTAGTCCAAAATGACAAAAAATACACTGAACCCACAGACATTGCCAACATCCTAGCTGACAGGTTCAGCGCAAACTTCTCCCCACCAAAGGGCAAATATCTATCCCAGCAGAGTGCTGCCCCCCTGACATCTCAGATGCTCAGGTAAGAGCCGCCCTCTCCAAAGCAAAAAACACAGCATCAATGGGACTAGATGGTGTCCCGGGCTGCGTCCTACATGAACTCCAAGAAGAGCTAAACCCAAACATAAAACTACTGTTCAATCTCAGCCTTACTACAGGATATGTGCCCAAAGAGTGGTGTACAGCAACAGTGGTCCCTCTCCATAAAGGTGGTGCCTCAACGGATCCTGGAAACTATCGCCCCATAAGCCTGACTAGCTTGGTCTGCAAAGCTATGGAAAGGATCATCATGAACCTCATAAATAAAGATATTGGGGACCTACAGACACTGGATCCTACCCAGTTCGGCTTTGTTAAGGGCAGATCCTGCCTCTTAAACCTGGTTGATTTCTTTGAAACAGTCACCAAGGCGATTGACGAGGGGAAGGTGGTCCACACAGCCTACCTGGACCTCGCAAAAGCCTTCAATACAATACCCCACTCGGGCATTATAGATAAGCTCACCAGCTTAAATATAAACCCCTATGTCACTAGATGGATTGAAAACTGGCTCAAGGACAGAACCCACATGGTTAGAATTGCTGGAGCCATGTCAGACTCCAAACCAGTTACAAGTGGTGTCCCACAAGGCTCAGTCCTGGGACCTCTCTTGTTCGGTATATATTTCTCGGAGGTACATGCCAACACGGAAGGACTGTAGCTGACCAAGTTCGCAGATGACTGCAAACTGGGCGCCATAATCGACTCTCCAGCCGACACAGGCATCCTCCAAAAGGGCCTCATAGAAACAGACAACTGGTGCCAGAGCCATGGCCTCAAGCTAAATGCCAAAAGTGTATAGTCATCCCTTTGGCAAAACAAAGTGCCCACAAATTACCACATAGGTGGTAATCCATTAAGTACAGAAGAAGTAATTAGGGACCTGGGGACCCAAGTTGATAGCAATCTCTCATTTGACAACCACGTGGCCAAAGTGGTTAGAAAAACATTTTATATAGCCCACCTAATCATGAAGGGATTCACATCTAGATCAGGGGAGGTCATCGTGCCTCTTTACTCATCCCTCATCAGGCCCATAATTGAGTACAATGCCCCTTTTGGGATGTACCTTACCAGACACCTGCAGCAACTGGAAAGACCCCAAAAGTACCTCACCAAGAGGATCAAAGGACTCAAACAGATGCCATATGCTGCCCGGTTAAAGACACTCTAGCTCTACTCAGTGGCATACCGCCTGTTCAGAGGCGATCTGTGCTGACGTATAAAGCCATGTCCAACCCGGAATTAATGGACATGCTGCACCTCAGAAAATCCAAATCCCATCGAGCTACGCGCTCAAGAGACTTGAGCCTCAGCACTGAAATAAATAGGACATGCTGGAGGGACAGATTCATAACCCAGAGGCTCCCTTCACTCTGGAATAAAATCCCAGTCCAGGTTAGGCAGAGTCCCTCATTGACTCTCTTCAAGAGGAATCTTGATGAGTGGATGGGAGATCGTAGGTTTACCCCGGGTATCACTTCTGTGTCACTGTTAGACAGAGGCACAGTATACTAACCTCGAAAAAGGGCATAGCAAAATAAATTTAAAATGGGTGGCGAAAGCCAAACACATTCTGGCTAGGCTTATAAATGCCCTAGGGCAGATAGCCTAGTATGAACCTATGAACCTATGAACCTATCCCCAGCTGGCCTTTGGAAGGTACCTGTGGCTAGTATACTTAGGCCTACACATACCTTTGTATCCACTTGGATGGGTTCCCCTCTATTGGTTCTGTGTGTGAGGCATGGCCGGCACAGCTCAACAATTTTCTGTAGGAGGTCCCTGTCCACCCTATAGCACTCCACTATCTCCAGTTCATGTAGCCCCTGGTAGGTTACCCTGGGTTTGTGCACTCTTCTCCTTCTCCTACTCCTCACTGTGGGTTGGTCATCAGCATTCTCATCCTCATCACCCTCTGCCACTTCCACATGTTGATTTATGAGAGCAAATGCAGCCCCTAGCATTTTGTTGCTTTTGTTAGGTAAAATTTCCCCATTTGTGTACACCGGTGGTGTAGAGTTTGTGGGAAAAACCAGAGAGGAAAGGTGTTTGCATAGTTTATAGTAGTGTGCTGGGCTGGGCTGCCGCCTGTGCAATTGGCTGATTATGATACATTTCACCTGCCAGCTATGCTAGTTCTCCTTGATTACCTTCCTACTGCTGTTTTCCCTTCCCATTGCCTTCCTGTTTAAGCCCAGAGGTGAGCCGCGCAAACATAGTGCTCAGATATGCATGGAGCTGCTATTTCCTTGTTTACTTTCTTTTTTTTTTTTGTTTAAACCCTGGTGCATTGCATGCATACCCGTTTAGGCATTGTAAAGTGTGCTTGGCAGTTTCAGACACACCCCCTTCCTTAGCTCTGCTAAGCTTAGGACAAACCCGAGCCACAGTGCTCCAGCAAGCTTACAGTATGCCTGACACACCCCTCTATGATGTCAGCTAGCTTTTAGGCTTGCACCATGGTCTTCCTGCATCTACACAGTTGGGTGCAGGCTAGCCATGAGGGGAAATCTGAAATTCAGAATCATTCTCCTCATTTGCATAGGATTGTCTGCTAATGCCTAGTTACAAGTCCCACACTGAGCCTTCCCCCTTAGTAACCACTATTCACTGGCCTTATTGTCTTCTACCTGCCATTGACTTTAATGGAAAAATTGTGATTTTGCAGGGAAAGCTTTTTTCAGGGTTTTTCTTTTATTTTTCCAGTGGATCCCATTTGTGTGCCGCTGCCCTATGCTTAAACGGGCAAAATCAGCCAAAAAAAATAAAAGTTATTTATTTTTTTTTTGCAACTGTTTTCCATCACAATGGCCATATATTTGGCCATTGACATGCTTTACATGTTATATACACTCTTTATTTGGAGCTGTCATGGCTCCATTTTGCAGTTTGCAGAAATGTACTTGGTTACTAACCGAGTACATTTCTGCAGGTTACACTAGTCCTGCACAGACAGCTGCCAGCTTCCTGGATTGCAAATTCACCTCATTTGCATGGTTTTCACCTGCAAATGGGGTAATTTGCTTACAGGAGCTGTGTCCATGCAGGAATAGTGCAGGAGTGTTTGTGCACATCCTGGAAGCTTGGTCCTGGATCTCTCGGCAGCCATATTGCCTACAGCAGCTCCTGCACTATTCCTGCATGCTGTCCAGAGCTAGCTGAATCCTGGGGAAAATCATTATGGCCTAAACCAGGTAATTTAATTTCAGGCTATTTTTCAGAGTTAGCTGGATTGAGAGTAACCTCTTCTCTTCTAGTATCCTCTGTTACAATATATTAATTTTAACAGTTACAATACAGTCTGACATACAGGTGTATTTATTTTCTGTCCATCAGGACCCACTCTTAATACATTTTTTTAAAACAAGCCACTTTACAAATACATTTCAGTACAAGCACCTATACAAATCAGTTCGATATACAAGCGACACATAATTCTTTACAAAATTACAGCTAGCTATGCTGGCATATGTTAAACATATACTGCCCTACTAACCTGGTATAGCTGGTAAAACCACACATTATCATAAACATAACTTTTATTAATGAATGGGAAATCAGAAATTCACCCTGAGTCTGGCCCCAGTGTCTCTGATAGATGGAGGCAGATAGTAATTCCCAAACTAACATACCCCCCCATCTTACCACTAGAAACTTCGTAACTAACATACCCCCTTCTAGTAAATTCTTATGATGCATAGAGACAAAATTGGATTGGGTTAGATTGCACCAATAGGCTTGTAAATGCCCTCATGGTCATTAGCCTAGTATATAACTATGAACCTATGGAGCTATGAACTGAGAAGTTCATAGGTTGGTTATTTGTGTTACTTTATACTTATAAAATGTTCTTTTGCTGAATTAATGTGATTCATTATTATTTAACATGGAAATCAGTTAAAAAATGAATGAGCGGCACACCATTTCAGTGTGGAACTGTGAAGAACATGGACTTTTTAAGACTCAAAACAAGAAGCGTTCCTCATAATGAGGTGCACTTGAGAGGTATGTCTGCAGTAAGATACAGAAAAAAGTGTAGGCAGCTGTAAATATTAGAAAAGTAGCTATAGCTGCTATGTTATCTGTTCTGCAAAGCTGATGAGAAAGCAAATTAACTGTGATAAGGGTGGAAGACAAACGTGCACACAACCTAAAGACAAGCATAAAAAATTCAAAATATCAAAATATTAACAAAAAAAATTGCATCTAACTCACAGCTTATTTAGAATTTGCAAGTGTTTTCAGTAAATAGTAGGATTCGTGTGTACTCCTAAGACCCAGATAGAAAAAAAGGTGACACAAATGCATTCTGCCTAGTGTATTATATAAACATCAGCACATACATTTCCAGTATATGTGCCGTACACTTCGGAACTATTGTCCAGTCACAGAAGAAAGCAGCAA
>NC_056747.1:1070973880-1071006380 GCF_019279795.1 Protopterus annectens | reverse complement strand
ACAGATGGCACTATAGCCGCATTATATTTAATGCAGATTGAAAAGATAGGATCTATATGGGTATTTAAAATCTCTAAAGATGAAAAATTAAGAACTACATTAAGAAGGGAATGCAGTAATTGAACGGGACATGAAATAACAACAGCCTATTGCATCTAGAAAAGTATAATACAACTATATAAAAATATTTTTATATCAGAATTGCACAGTTATGGAAGAAGCTTCCAAAATCCATCTAACAATCTGAAAATGTGAAGAAATTTAAAAGTGTACAAGTTAGCTTGTACAGATATTTGGACATTAGGACAAGAAGTAAAAGTGCTAGGCTGTGTAATAATTCATAGCTGGGTCATGAAACTTTGCAGGCAATGAAACACAGTAATGTCTTGCTTTTATCTTTATTAAAGTTTAATTGATCCATGCAGAAATGAATTTATCAGGCTTCAAAACAAAAAGCATGATATTTAGTCATTAGCAGGTTTAGTCAGTTACTTAATCTGGGTGGCCATGGTGGTGCAGCGGTTAGTGTTGTTGCCTCACAGCAAGAGGTTCTCTGGTTTGATCCTTGGCTGGGGTGCCTTCTGTGTGGAGTCTGCATGTCCTCCCTGTGGTCACGTGGATTTCCTCCGGGTGCTCCGGTTTCCTCCCACATCCCAAAGACATGCTGTAGGTGGATTGGATACTCCAAATTGGCCCTAGGTGTGAGTGTGTGCATCTGTGTGCCTTCTGTGGAAGGTTGGGGATGGGCTGGCAACTCGACACTGTAAAACTCCACTGCCAATCATGAGTGAACAGGTGATCTGCTGTGGCGACCACTAACTGGGAAAAGCCAAAAGAAGAAGAAGAAGTCAGTTACTTAATCTACATAGTATCTTCAGTTTGTAAAAAAAATCTTTTTCAGTGATGCTTCTCATGTTTACTGAAACGTTCTACAGAAAAAAGTGCAAGATTCTTAGTGAATAAGATGACCTCTTAACAGAAGCACATGCCAGCAAATTACTCCTCATCCTCATGAAGCAAAATCATCACTATCTACATGCACATTATCATTTATTTTATCATACCAAGTATCTCACAAGTGAAATAATAATGGGGTCCTAATGGAGAGATGAAAATTCAGCGAGCAAAGGAGAGTAGTAGTGCTGAAATTGAATTCATCCTCAAGTCTTGGTGAGTACCTTCATGAGGTGGACCCTGTTTTATTACAAAATCTCACAAAGGTGACACTGATATATAGACTGCATTTATATAGCACATATCATGGACAGAAGTAAGTCAAAAACAAACAAAAAAAATAGCTGGGTGCACAAGACCCAGGGTAAAAAAGTGCCGAATCCTGGTAGGCACACTGGTGCCAGGACTGGAAAAAAATGACAGTGTAGAATCCTCGAAATCTGGAAAAATTCCTACAGTGGGGCCAAGCCAAGCCCAGGGGGAGGATGTTCCCCCCATTGTAGAAGGAAGCAGCAGTCCACAAAAATAACAAAAACTGATAGGCCAAAGAAGAGCCATAAAGATGATAGGGTGGGCTACTGAGGATAAGAAAGAAATTATGTATTGTTACTATTATGCAAAAAACCCAGACTTTCCAGACAGAGGATATACAAAGATATTAAGAGATAAATTAGAGGAAAGAAAAATACTTTCACAGGAAAAACTGTCAGAAGCTTCAAATAAAAATTTGCGTTCATTAATACAACAGATTTTTGAAAAACAGTATATAGATCAAGGAACTTTGATCTGTTTGGAAAAAGAAGCATCTGATGAAGTGCAGAAATGCAAACAACAAAACCTAGATATTTTTGAAAGGTATAAAAAAGAAATTTGGACATGGGAAAGAAAGAGAGATGTGATATGGTGCAATATTTATGCAAAAGAGAAAGCCAAGTTAATTAACATAGAGAAGGCAGCCTCAAAGATATTCAAAGAGAAATACAGGCAAAGGCATCCAGATATGGAAAAGTTCACAATAAAAAAATAATATCACAAAGATGGAATGTGGAAAAGAAGATTAGTAAAGCAGAAGTTAAAGAAATAGAAGTTGAAGTTATGGAGTGCCTATGAAGTGAAGGATTTAATGTAGAAGATCTAACACAGAGAGCATCACAGAATGATGGAGTGAGTCCCCAGAATAAGGAGAAGCAGGAAGATCAGAAGACATGTGAAGAAGAAATATGGACAGGGGAAAGGAAAATAGATTTAATATGGTGTAATATTTATGCAAAGGAGAAAGCAAAACTAACTAATAAAAAAGAGCAGCACCAAAGATATTTGAAGAGAAATACAGGCAAAAGAATCCGGATATGGAAAACTTTACAATACAAAAAATAAGAAGACTAAGATGAAAAGTAGAAAAAGAGATCAGTAGTGGAGAAGTCAAAGAAATAGAAACTGAAGTTATGGAGAACCTGCAAAGTGAAGGATTCAGTGTAGAAAATCTAATACATAAAGCACCACAACAGGATGAAGTAATGGATATCCAAATTAAGGGGAGACTAGTGGAACAGGAAGCAACTGGTCAGGTGCCATAGCAAGATATTTTGGAGCCCTCTACAGGAAACCAGTAAAAGCATTCATTTGAAGCTAGACAACAAGGGAAGGAACAGGAAACTGTGGAAACTCTGATGCAGTCAATGCTGAGGAGTGATAGGCCAGTGATTTCCCATGTGACAGAGCAACAGATGGCACATGATGAAATTGGGGAGAAGGTTCTACAGGAAGATGCTATAGAACTCTCTATAGAATGTCTGCAGGAAGTGGAAAACAAAGGATGTGGCCTCAGTCTGGAAGAAAATGAACTAAGGGAAGAGTTGCTTGAGTTAATGGACATAGATATATATATATATATATATAGATAGATAGACTGCAGAAGGTCAATAAAACCCTAAAAGTCAGAAGTCTGATAAAACAAATGAACACAGTAATTAGGATTGTAACAGAAGCAAATAGGATATATTACTGTGCAGCTAAACTAATAACCGATAAAGTTCTACCACAAGAACACAGGGTAGTGAGGCAAAGGAAGGGGAGAAATTGAATACCATCATGGAAGTATTGAATAGAGAAAACTATAAAGCAACTAAGACAGAAGTGTCATTGTTAGAAGACTATGGAAGAGGGAATAGATCAACAAAAATACTAAGAAAGATAGATGCAATAAAAGCAATGCACAATATTAGAACAGAACAGGATCTATCCTGCACTATCGCAGATAAACTAAAAATTTCAGCACAGGTGGAAAAACTTATAAGATACACAGATAAATATAAAGGAAAAGTACAGAATAAGCAATTTATTGATGACCCAAAACAATTTATACAGAATTGGGAAACAAGGCAAAAGAAATTGAAAAATGCCAAAAAAGAAGAAAAAGATGCATTTTGGAGATGTATCTATGAAGATCCTGTGGAACACAACAACGATGCTAAATGGATAAAAGAAGTAAAAGAAAGAATATGAAGTTTAAAGGTACAGGATATGAAACAGCCAGAGAGATTGAAATAAAGTTAAGAAAAGCCTCTAATTGGAAGACCCCTGGCCCAGATGCAGTACCTAACGTTTGGTTAAAATTATTAACATCTTTGTACAAGGATTTAGCCATGAGCAAGAAATATTTATATGTGCACCCCCGAACAGACACCAACCTGGCTAACAACAGGTAAAACAATGCTCCTACTAAAGAGTCAACCTGCAAGCTACCCCAAAAATTATAGACAGATAACTTGCCTTCCAACGACATATAAACTATACACGGGAACTGATGCCAACAGAGTTTATAGTCATTTAGAATTAAATTTGATTATGGCAGTAGAACAAAAGGGCAATAGAAGAACATCAAATGGAACAAAGGCTCATTTGTTGTTAAATAAAGTCATAGTAGAGAACTGTAAAAAGGGGGAGAATCTAAGTATGGCATGGATTGTCTACAAAAAAGCATTTGATAGTATCCCACATTCATGGATAAATGAGTGTTTAAAAATGTATAAGATACATCCTACACTGATCGACTACGTTACATTGACTATGAAACAGTAGCAGATCACTTTGCAATTAAGCTGTGATAAAGGAAAAATTATTGTCCCAGGGATAAAAATTCAAAGGGGGATATTCCAGGGTGATTCTCTGTCACCGTTGCTATTCTGCCTTGCACTTAACCCATTAACCTGTCTGCTTAACAGCTTAGGCCATGGCTATAATATAGCTCCTAGAAAATGACAAAGTCTAAAGATATCTCATCTTCTCTTTGTTGATGATTTAAAACTGAGGAACGGAAAGCACAGCTGCAGGTTGTCAAAACTTTTTCAGATGATACTAGAATGTCATTTGGCCTTGATAAATGTGCAAAAGTAACCTTTAAAGCAGGAATACTGCAGCACCAGGAAAATATCAATTTGGGAAAAGAATGTGATATAAATGAACTTGAGCAAGAGGGAGTGTATAAATACTTGGGAATTGATGAAGGATCAGCAATAAAACATGAACAAATGTGAGTAAAACTTAATAAGGAATACTTCAGAACACTTCAATTAATCTTGAAAACAGCATTGACATCAAGGAATAAAGTCCAAGCTATAAACCAATTTGCTCTTCCGGTCCTAACTTACAGTTTTGGAGTGATTGATTGGCCCTAAAACATGCTGGATAGATTACATATTAAAACAAGAAGGATGCTCCATGCTCATCAAATGATCTATAAAAATCAGTGCATATCAAGATTATATATTCCCCGTTCTGAAGGAGGGATGGGCCTCCTTGAAACTGACTACATGTATAGATCTGCAATCGTGGGACTTCACACATATCTGCTGACTTCTCGAGACCCAAATGTAGAGAAAGTTTTTTAACATGAGGAGAATAAATCTAAGATGACTTCTCTGCTTAACCTAGCAGAATTATATCGGCATCAAGCAGGAATGGAAATCAAACAGAGGTAGATAAAAATCAGTCAGCAACTGAATGTACCAAAAGACAAAAGAAAGAATATAAGGTGAAGGAGCAGATGAAAAGGTAAGAAATGTGGAAAATGCAAAAACATAGTTGCAAGTATAGAAAACTTCTGGAAGAACCTCATGTTGATCAGAAACGAATGCAGGAAAGGTTAAGGAGAGGTGAATTCAAACCAAGAGATGATAGGTTAATATTGGTGGCTCAAGATAGTGGGCTATGTACACCCTGGTTTACAAAGTCTGTTGAACATGTGGGAGAAACAGACAAATGTAGATTTTGTAAAACTGAACTGGAAACAGTTGCATACCTCATTACTGGCTGTGACATACTAATGGCAGAAGGACTGCATACCAAAAGGCTTAATAATGTGGCAAGACTGTTGCCCTGGGGATTGTGCAAACATTATGGTTTTGAAGCGGCTGAAAAGCACTGGAAATATGAGCTACAAAGTATAATAGAAAATGCTTATGTCTACTTCACATCGGATTATCTATTACCAACAATTCAAAAGATAGATGCTAGAAAGTGCCTTTTTTAGGCAAGGCTCAAATTCTAAACCTACCACCCTAGAACACAAAAAAGGAAAAAAACTAAGGGTAATGCTGCTCAATGCCAGAAGTCTAAATCTGAAAATGCACGCACTCGAGGCCCTTCTCAGTATGGAGAACATCGATGTCTGTGCAGTGACAGAAACCTGGTTCAAGGCTCCTGAGAGCACCCCAGCACTATCAGGTTTTACCTCTTATCATGCGTTCCGGCCCCAAAATCCAGACAATACCAAGAAAGGAGGGGGGGGTATCCATATTCATCAAGGACACCCACACCTCAAGACTGGTGGCAACGCATACGATGCATCGGAGACCATCCAGGTGCAATTAACCATAGGCAAGACTGCTCTGCAAATTGTAGCATGTTACAGGCCACCCTCACAAACTCAGGAACCTCACATGGCCTTCCTGAAAACACTAGAGGGATAAATGTATCACCAAACACCATCATACTAGGTGACTTCAATTACCCTAATATAGACTGGGAACACTACTCAAGCCCAAACACCCTAGCCCAAAAGTTCCTGGAATTCATAAACTCAAATGCCATGGAACAACTAGTCACCATCCCCACAAGAGGAGAAAACATACTTGATCTCATCATCACGAACATGGGAGCACAATGTTCAACACCGGAAGTATACCCCTCACTGGTGAGATCAGATCACAAACTAATCTCGCTGGAGGTCCTCATCCCACCCCCACCTGAAATAAAAAAGACCACAGTAAAGAACTTCTCGAAAGCCGACTTCACACTTCTAAAGACTAGTGTGGTCTCCTTTAAGGCCCCGAGCGGAAAACAGTACTCAAGCCGCTGAATCACTTACAAATGCCTTCTACCAGCACCTGCAGGACTGCATGGATAAGGCAATCCCAAGCAAAACAAAGACTCTTTGTACCAAAGGCAAGCATCCAGTCTGGTGGACCCCAGCCATAAGCAAACTCTACAACAAAAGGAGGAAGCTACTACAAGATAGAGCAAAATCCTTAAAAGGTAAGACACCCTTGATCACTATAAGTAAAAACTAAGAGCTCTCATAAAATCATCCAAAGCAAATTTTGAGAGAAAAATAGCTAAAGACTCAAAAGACAATCATAAGGCCTTCTTTAGCTATGTTAGAAACCTGGGAGGAAACTCCCAGATATGCTCAGAACTAGTTCAAAATGATGTGAAGATTACTGATCCTACAGACATTGCCAACATACTGGCTGACAGGTTCAGTGCAAACTTCTCCCCTCCCCAAAAGGAGAGTTATCTATACCAAGCGATTGCAGCCCCCGAAACATCTCCAACGCCCAAGTGAGAACTGCTCTCTCCAAAGCAAAAAACACAGCATCCATGGGACCTGATGGTGTCCCCGGCTGTGTGCTCCACGAACTCAACGAGGAATTAAACCCACAGCTAGGACAGCTGTTTAATCATAGTCTTACCTCTGGATACGTACCCAGGGAGTGGCGCACTGCAACTGTTGTCCCACTTCACAAAGGCGGTGCCTCCACCGACCCTGGAAATTACCAGCCCATTAGCTTGACAAGCCTTATCTGCAAAGCCATGGAGAGGATCATAATGGACCTCATAAATAAAGACATAGGGAATTTGCAGACTTTGGATCCATCCCAGTTTGGCTTTGTCAAAGGCAGATCATGCCTTCTAAACTTGGTTGACTTTTTCAAAACAGTCACCAAAGCCATTGATGAGGGAAAGGCAGTCCATACAGCCTACCTCGATCTGGCGAAGGCCTTTGATACAATACCCCACTCAGGTATCATTGAAAAACTCATCAGCTTAAATGTTAACCCATATATCACAAGATGGGTTGCAAACTGGCTGAGTGACAGAACCCACAGGGTCAGAGTTGCTGGCGCCATGTCAGACTCAAAGCCTGTCACAAGTGGTGTACCACAGGGCTCAGTCCTGGGCCCACTCTTGTTTGGCATCTACTTTTCAGAAGTACAAGCAAACACAGGAGGGTTATGGCTGACAAAGTTTGCAGATGACTGCAAACTGGGCGCCATAGTAGAAAACACATCTGACACAGATATCCTTCAGAAGGGTCTCACAGAAACGGATAACTGGTACCAGAGCCATGGCATAAAGTTAAATGCCAAAAAATGCATAGTCATACCCTTTGGGAAAAACAAGGTTACCCCTAGCTACCAAATAGGTGGCAATCCACTGAGCACAGAAGAAGTTATCAGGGACCTGGGGACCCAGGTTGATAGTAGTCTGTCATTCGACACCCATGTAGCTAAATAGTTAGGAAGACCTTCTACATTGCCCACCTTATCATGAAGGGATTCTCATCTAGATCAAGGGAGGTCATAGTCTCCCTATACTCATCACTCATCAGACCAATGATTGAGTACAATGCCCCATTCGGAATGTATCTGACCCGACACTTGCAGCAGCTGGAGAGGCCACAAAGTTCCTCACCAAAAGGATAAAGGGTCTCAAACATCTGTCCTATGCTGCCCGACTGAAAGAACTCCAGCTCTATTCAGTCGCCACGCTTGCTCAGAGGTGACCTTTGCCTAACATACAAGGCCATGTCAAACCCAGATTTGATGAATATGCTTCACCTCAAAAATCTAGATCCGTCAGAGCCACAAGGGTGGGAGACTTAAACCTCGACACGGCTATTAATAGGACGTGCTGGAGGGATAGATTCATCACCCAAAGACTCCCTATGCTGTGGAATAAAATCCCGGTATATGTGAGGCAGAGCACCTCGCTGGCCTTGTTCAAGAGAAATCTTGACCAATGGATGGGAGATCGCAGATATACCCCAGGGATTACCTCAGTGTCACTGCTCGACAGAGGCACAGCAAAATAATGGGTATAGTTCCCCATACTAAAGGGGTGGCATAAGCCACAAAACTATGGGCTAGGCTTGTAAATGCCCTCGGGCAGATAGCCTAGTATGAACCTATGAACCTATGAACCTATAAAACTGGATATAGTGGTCCAAGAAAAGAAGACAAAAGTAGCATTGATCATTCAAATCACCACACCCAGTGACTACAGTGTCCTGCACACAGAGACACAAAGTTATAAAATATCAGGTTCTGCAAGCAGAAATGAGAGCAATATGGAAGAAGGATATCCAGATAGTTCCAATAGTAGTAGGAGCAATGGGTCTTATAAATTTAGATTTCTGATTGAGCTTCTTGATTCAAATTCTTTGTATCACTTTCTTGAACATACTAATACTCCTCGCCTATGTAACACTTATTATGACCATATATAACCCATTTTCATGATTTTTTCTGTGCCACATGCACATACCACATGCATTCTCTTTTTTGTGCATTTATTTGTTTCATGTTACAGTGTTTGGCAAAGTGGTTTGCTTTCCCATAACATCAACACACTGAACCACTTGGAGAGCATTTTTTATTGCTTATAATTATACCCTGTGTGTAATTTCTTAATAAAAGATTTCTGAACCTTTCCATGCTTCCCATGATTTTGATGACACATATTTACTATATTTCATTTACTGTTTGCCTTTTGATCCTACACATAGTTTTACAAAATACTAATTCCACTGTGAGCTCCTTCAACTCAGATTAATTTCTCTATTGACATTAGATACTTTATTTAGTACTAAATCTGCTTTCTTCACCAATATGTCTGTTGTGTGCTCATTTCTGATACAATGCAAAGTTCTTTGCCCTACTACTGAATCCTGTAACTCAGCAAATTCAAAGTATGTGGATCTGTTATTTAACTTGATAACATAAACATCAACACTTTTCTTGGACCCTGTGATTTTATGAAGAACAGCTGTGGATATATGACGAAGTTTCTTTCAGATCACAGTAAATAAAATTGTATGTTTTGATGATACCACGCATTTTAATTTAGCTGGTAGTTAGCACAGAGAATGTCAGGATATGAGTTGTTAACAAGCTGCTTACTGTACTCCAGGGTTTGATTCTCTCAACTTCCACTTGCCTACTATGTGACTGTGAGCAAGTCATTTAACTAGACAGTGTTCTGGGGCAATTGGGAAATTGTATTAGGCTTTTCAGTGGTCTCTTGGACCACATTCCTTTCATACTCCAATGATTCTTTGTTTGCCTCTCCAGTCAAATTAATGATACCTTTTAATAAAAACATGACATTATTTAAATGCATTCTATTAATTGTTTTGAATGATTCATAATCCATTATCTTGTATACAATGTAAAATAAAAACGTGCTGGAAGGACTCAAAAAAACACTAGAGCAACCATAAATTTAGCACTTTCATTTGTTTAATGCCACAAACTTCATCAGAACAGATGACAAACATAATATCAAGGTATTTAAATTAAATACATAAATTGCTCATCCAATGGACAGCTAGTGCCAATTAAAGAAAAAACATTTGGAAAATGTATATAAAACTGATAGCAGAAATATATACAAATTAAAAATATATGCATGAAATTAATAACAACATCTATCCTTTAATAAACATGTAATATTTAATGTTCCATTCAATCCTGGAGCCCTCTCTGCATTTAAAAACTCTTGCCATTTCAATTCCTTGATTTCCAAGGCAGTATTGAAATCTGTTATAAAGGGTGCTTGGTTTACAAAATCTAAGATAAAGAAAATGAATTTCCTAAAGTCCCTACACTCATCAGCGAGTGAGCTTTGCCAAAGCGTTAGTGAAAATCTGTTTTCTTTATGTCCAATTCCAGTTCATTAATCCTCTTATATAGGGCTCTAGTAGTTTTCCTTACATAGAAATTTTCACAATTTGTACAACAGGCTAAATAAACTATCCCTGAACTTTTACAAATGAACCTACCCTTACGGTGAATTGTCTTTTTAAGATGGTCAAAATAAATGCTGTGTGATGAATCAATAAGTCTGCATTGTATACAGTTATAACAGGGATATGTTCCTCTTGAGGCAGTAGTAACAGTGAAGGGAAGGATTCATCAAATTCTAACATAGATTTAATACTAACAACTTTTTTGTAAATGAAAGAAGGATGATTTCCCAACACTCTCAATAAGTCATTGTTCCCTAAGATCACCTTCCAATTATTAACTAATGCTCCTTTAACCTCTAGTGAATCAACACAGATAGGAAAGGAAAAGGCACAAGTCATAGATGTACAATCTACTTGTTTCTGTTCCTTGGGAGTAAATTCACTAATCAGAATAGGAGGAAATCTATCCAACTTTGCTTTTATAATTTCTTTGTTAACAAGCATTAACTTGGCATGTAGATATCCTCCCTGAACAAACATAGAAATCAACTTATCTGTCTCTCTACAAAACAGTACATCATCGGAATTACGTCTACTCAGACTAATTATTTGCCCACATACCAAACTGATCTTCATAAATGTAGGGTGCATACTTTTAAAGTGCAAAAAAGTATTGGTGTAAGTATCTTTTCTATAAATGGTGCTGGAAAACAGTTTTTTATCAGTGTCCATAGTGATACAGAGATCACAAAAATAACACCAGCACTATTCAACTCAAATTTCAACCCTGGACCATTAGAGCTGATATCCTCAAGGAATACAATTGTTCTTCAGACTAATTCCAAACAAAAAAATAAATCATCTATGTACCTTCTATAAAAAGATGAAGTCCGTGGCATTAAACAAATGAAAGTGCTAAACGTATGGTAGCTCTAGCAGTTTTTTGAGTCCTTCCAGCATGTTTTTATTTAACCTGCAAAAAATAATTTTAAAGGAAGACAGTGATTGTCGGCATTTACTAATCTTTATTGGTTTTGCTGTTATTTCTCATAATTCTGGGACTCACAACTATGTGTCTTAGAATTACAAAAGAAAGGCATATCTAACAATGACAATGGGCTCCAATTTATCATCTTTCTATTCCTTGCCTTTCAAATAAATTAAATAATCTGCCATACATACTCCCAACATACCTTTCTCTGAAAACATTGCACAATAAAGCAAGTGACCATCTTTGCATTTGTAAGCGTGTATTCTTGAATTAGCCCACTTTCCTGCTATTACATCTTTTTGACTATTTTTTAAAGTTGTAACTTCTCCAAGTTATTTCTTTTTTCTTCATATAACTTTTAAAGATTGCACTTATTAGCTCCTCCTCTTATCTTTATCCATATATGTTATCCATATAATTTTTTCATGTACCCATAATTTCTTTTTGCCTATAATACCATTTAACCTTTTTAAAATGTATTCTTTCTATAAAATACTTTTCTTTGGTTTTCTTGTATCAGGAATATCATTTCCTTTTGACATTCCCTTCTTCCACTTGCCAAACACCTCTGATATTTTTATCTTTCTGTCATGTTAGTATAATTTTTCCATATATTGCTTGCCTGCATCATAAATGCTGTCATATTATTTTGCTCTAATAGTACATGAAGTCTTATCACTTTCCTTTCATATTCATATTTTTCTTTTTTTTCTTACTTTATTCTTTTCAAAGCTTTCTCTCACAGACACATAGGTTCAGACAATATTTTGTCTCGGTCACTCCACAGGAGTTTCAGCACAATTTTAATGTCTAAATTATTGATTATATCTAGATTTAATTTCACAGTACTTTTTATTCTTTATTATTGTTTCATATTCTAATTGAAATAACTCTATGGTTAGAAAAATAGGTATCCAGTACTCCATGTTTTGCTCTACCTATCTGTTTATTCCTTTATCTCCTTTTCTAAAAATAAATGTAAATTTACTTCCAAGATAATATTGGATTTTTATAAGATATATCATAATAATTTTAAATCATTTCTTTCTTTTTTCCTCCTTTATCCTAAATGAAAATAAAAATCTTTGACCAAACACTAACTGAATTTAATTATTATGCAAATTTTAATTTTTAAATATTTCATTTGACTTTCCTTCTTTAACAGGTGCATATGTGTATTGCATAATCTTAGATAACTATATTATAATTAAAGAACACTCATTATGGCTCTTCCTAAGTAATTATTATACTCAAAAGTGTAATGAATGTATGTATATCCTTTGAAAAATGTAATTCCACTGAAATAACAAGAATATATCATTATTCTAACATGAGTATCTGAAATAACTTTTCCATATTAATTTCCATTTATTTAAGCAAATCAAAATATCATCTGCCAGTAAAGGTATTTTAATTTCTTCCCCTTGTATCATGTAGCTCCTTATATGCTACCAATGACTCCAAGTAAAATGTCAACAGTGATGGTTTCAAAGGCTGCCTCTGCCCTTTTCCTGTACTATATATTCCCAGGAACTCAATCATGTCCCACTTTTACTACAGATGCCATTGTCAAGGCTTTTAACAAGTTCCAACAGAATACCAGTATGGGATCTAACAACAACAATGACATCAAAGGCTTTCTCTGCCTTGTTATTCTACTTTTCCTGTACTTATCTGTATAGATCTAGCATGTATTTTCACCTTGGACTCTGAGTTTATTATATAGGATCTTCAATAATTTGATAAAATCTTTTGAAACTCAAACTGCCCCAGATGGTTCATAAGATAAAACTGTTCAGCTGAATCAAATACCTTGTCAGCATCAAGGTGAATAACCTCTAAGTTATTATTTTAATGTTTTATCAAGTGTACCTCTTTCCTCTAACAAACACACATTGATCTCTGAATATTCATTTGTTACTAGTTCCATAACCTCTTTACTAAAATAATCAGAAACAGCTTATAATTCAGCACAAAAAAAGATTACTATACATACATCAATTTAGTGTATGCATTTATATATAAAACAACAATTGTGTCATTATTAATTAATGGAGACATAATAGTGAATCCTAAAAGATGGGCAGCTAAGTTTAACTTATAATTTTCAATCACTTCTACACTTCAAACCATTCAGAAAATTCCTAATTCTTAATATATAGTCCCATGAAATGAATTGTGTCCCACTATTACAACTGATGCCTTTGTTAAGGCATTTAAGAAAGGTCAACAGAGTACCAGTATGGTATATGACAAGATTCCAAGTATTTCACTAACACGTCTGTGTAAGGAATGTTGCCTAATGCATTCAATTTAAACAGAATATCGGCCACAAGAACTGTTCCATCATCTCGGAAAACATAAAATACTACTCTTTTACATAATAACGGTAGCAAGTTAAGAGTCCTAAACTATAAACCTCTTAGCCTTATATTCATATTAGGAAAATTATTTGAATGATCAATAATAGATCTACTTCATTCTGTTGAGACCACTTTTCTATGTCTGACAGGAATCAACATGTTTTCCTTGAGGAACAATCAACTCTACCTAAACTAGCAGAGCTTTATGATGATGTCACCATGGCAATAGATTATGCGCTAACTGTAGGGGGCATATTTTTTGATCTTGCTAAGGCTTTGACTCCTTACTCTATAAGGTTATTCTTGATGCATTAATAAAATATAAATACAATATATACTTGCGTCAATGGATAACTAAATGGATAGATAGTAGAACTCTGAGAGTATTAATCCAATATACTATATCTAATAAACTACCAATAAAAGCTGTTTTCCCACAGCTTATGTTCCAAGACCTATATTGTTTAACTTGGTATTCATAGACATTCCCTCAGAAAAGAACGGTTGAATTAGTAAATATACTGATAATTCAAAAATTGGATTTATATTGACTTGTAAAAAAGATCTTGATCTATTAAATAATTATTTGTGAAAAATTAATGGGGCATACACAATTGGCTTAAAGTTCAGTATAGACAATTGTAAAGTGAAGTTTTCTGAAAATATTCTTGCCTCAGTCCAATTGTTCTATAGAATTAAACACTAGAAATTGTTAATATTTGTAAATATTTGCAAATCACCATCATCTCATAGTTTTCATTGATAAGCATGCAGATGACATACAAATTAAAGCTCTGAGACAATTAGGATTGATGATAAAAACAATATCACTAAGAGATGATATACACATTGTCAGTTTATGGAAGATCTTTACATCCCAATGTAGAATACAGTAACATACTCTCTATATAAATATATCAGTATATATATATATATATATATATATATATATATATATATATATGTATATATATATATATATATATATATATATATATATATATATATATATATATATATACCACACAGATATGGCCCAACAAGTAAAGACCATCATCTTAAATATAAAACAAATCCAAGTAAGAAATTAATGCTGCCACCAGGCTGTTAAGCATAAAATAGAACTTTAATGACATAAAATAAATACAGACGGATGATAAGTGCTTTTATTGGTTTCACTGAACCCTTCCTCAGATCTGCCATTACCAATTAAAACCTTTTTTAAATAAATAAGTCATAACCAATTAAATATCCATACAGGTGCACTGCCCATCTTATAAGCCAATCAAGAAGTTCTATGAAGCTTCTTACCTTTAAGGGCTGCTTTTAAAGGTATATTTGTATTAAGTCCAGGAGGTATACAGGCTTGCAGTTCAGCTATCCACCTCATCTCATTCTGTTCAGTTCTTAAGCTAATATTTCCCCCTCTGGCATTATCTTAGTGACTTGTAATGCCACAAAACAGAAATGATGTCCATTATTATCAGAAATATGTTTAACCAAAGGATTCTTAAAATCTCAAAGCCTAATGTCACTGACATATTTTGAGATATGTTCCTTAAATGATCTATCAGTTTTCCCTACATAGAAATTTGAACATAAATGACAGACAGCTAAATAAAACAAAAGTTTGGTTTTGCACTCTGCGTAAGTGTAACATTTATACTTCTTGCCAGTTTGGGGGAGTATAAATTCATTTTGTGTTGAGATGCATTCACAACAGGTGCATGCATAAATAGATGTCGACAAAAGTTCTGTACTGTTTAGCAAAAGTAGCTGTAGCCATATATATATATATATATATATATATATATATATATATATAAATATATATATATGTATATATATAGCTATATATATATATATATATATATATATATATATATAGAAAGATAGATAGATATAGCTAGCTATATATATATATATATATATATATATATATATATATATATATATATATATATATATATATGTATAGGTCTACTTCAAAACATCTAAAACTCATAACATCTAATTTCATAATATTGAAACCAGAACATTTAAAACCCAAAACATCTAAAACCCATAACATCGAATTTCATAACATCTAACACTACAAATTAAAAGAAAATAACATCCCCTCCACATATAACGACACCAAACTACCAAACACACTTTTTACTATGTTTCTGCAGGGGGGAAAGCCCCCTGCACCCCCCCACACCCCCTGTAAATTAAATATACCAACACCAAGATTGCACTGCACTACAGTGGGATAAAGTTAATTTCCTAACCCCACTGTATCAAGCCCCCTGCAGAAATGTAGTAAAAAGTGTGTTTGGTAGTTTGGTGTCATTATACATGGAGGGGTTGTTATTTTCATGTGATTTGTAGTGTTAGATGTTATGAAATTCAATGTTATGGGTTTTAGATGTTTTGGGTTTTAGATGTTCTGGTCTCAATGTTATGAAATTAGATGTTATGGATTTTAGAAGTTTTGAATGGGGCCTATATATATATATATATATATATATATATATATATATATATATATATATATAGATATATGAGTCTAAGTAGTTTAACTGAAATTTCAAATCTTTGAAACCCATATGGCTGAGCCCATATGATCGAAGTTTTGAAATTTCAAAAATACAACAAAAGCACAAAACTGAAACAAAAAAACTTCACATCTACATGTTTGCATGGGGGCAAGCCGCCCTGTACCCACCACTTCCCCTGCTACTTAAATATACCAACTCCGAGATCACACTCCAGCAAGGAAAATGGTGAATCCCCTGTTCCATGCTGTACAACAATCTCAATTCAAAGTGTTCAAAGTTTCAAAACTTCAATAATAAGGTCTCAGCCATATTGGTTTCAAAGGTTTGAAATTTCAGTCAAACAATGTAGACCCATATATATATATATATATATATATAGGTTCACTATGAAAGACCGAAAACCCACAAGACCAACGCCCGTAATCCCGAGACCAAATACCCGAAAGACGAGAAGACCGATGGACCACAAGCACAAAATTCAAAATTGCAATCAACACACATACAGTTCAAACATACACATACACACAGTGTCCCCCCAAACCCAAACAAATAATCCTACACTATAGCTGTGCCTCCAACACCCCCCTACTTTAATATTCTAACTCCGAAATCGCACAAACACACACACAAGGCAAACTCACACCCACACATTACAGTCCCTAAACCAAGTCATAACACACACTAACACACACTAAAGCCCCTCACAAACACACTTACACACAGATAATTTCCTGAACCGCAACACCAGAAGCGCTAACTCAATATCCCTTAACTTCGGGATTTTGAATTTTGCGCTTCTGGTCTTTCAGTAATATGGGGTATCGGGCTTCTGGTCTTGGTAATTTGGGCGTCGGGATTCTGGTCTTGGTAATTTGGGCATCGGGATTCTGAGCATTCGGTATTTCTTAGGGAACCCATATATATCTATCTATATATATCTATCTATATATATATATATATATATACACACACACACACACACACACACACACACACACACACACACACACACACACACACACACATAGCTACTATATATATAGATATATATACACACATATACTGTAAATCAACTGAAAAAGTTAGAGAATATTTGCCAATACATTGCCCTTATTTTGAATTGAAGTTTAACTTATATGAAAAGATAAAAAAAACAAAAACTGGACCCAGGCAATGTGCAAAAGTAGACTCCACTCGGTATTAACTTTTAATCCACACTTTCATTAAAACACTTCATCATTTAATTGAAATAGTGTCCCTGTTGGTGGGGTGTAGCATTCTAGTAGTTTTAAAGTGGTTGATTTTGTATGCTTATTGTATTCTGATGACATTTTTTTAATGAAAGTGTGGATTAAACGTTTTATTACACTAATAGTGAGTGGAGTCTACGTTTGCACACTGCCTGGGTCCAGTTTTTTTTTTTTTTTTTGTCATTTGTTTTGGTTTTCTGGACGCTTGATTTTTGGTTTGTTCGTGTTTTTTGTGATCATATGGCAGAAAGCAGAGGAGATCCCTTGATGGATGCATGCATTCATTCTACTCCAGGGGAGAGCAGAAATAATGTCATGACTTTATTGATGCAAACTATGAGAGACATTCAGCAAACATTGCAGTTATTGATTGTGGAAAAGGTGAAAACCATCCCAGTATGGTCTAGCGCTGATGAAGAAGTAGAAACAGTAGTTGATTTCAATATTCATCGAGCTGGACAAGGTATGGAAAACAAAATTGTTTCTAAAGTTAAAACTTATGCAGATATTGCTTCAGTTTTAAACACCAGAATTGATCTATTTTTCTACTTCCAAAAAGCCTGGTAATCTCATTGTATTACGTACATACAAAGAGATGTGTGAAAACGTGGGTAGACTTTTAAAGAAATATAAAAGTCTGGAATTAGAAAACAAATACTTTTCACTTTGCATAGACTTGGGCATGGTTCCTAAAGATCTGCGGTTATTTAAATGCCCTAATGGAGTCAGTAGCACTGATGAGTTTTTCACTACCTTAAAAGATTTGTTTAATTCAGCTGGTCTCAATTTTATGAAGTTACTTATTGATAACAATCTTAAAATTATGGTCAATTTAAAAGAAGAAATCAGCAAAATTGACCATATCCTGCAAAATGATTTTCATAGCAAGATAGGTGAATGGATGGAATACCATTCATTATTTGAGGAAATAGAGAAACATGAAGAGTTGGTGGTCCTCTGTAAAAATAATAAGCTGAGCAGAGATGTTACGGCTTATGAAAATGATGTTGCATATATTGACTTTTGTGTTTCAACTAAGCAACAGAATAAGTTTAACAAAGAAAAACCTTGGTTGCAAAATAATAATAATAAAAACAGAGCTCTTCACTTTAAGAAGGCAACTACAGAAACCTATGTATTTAATGTAAAGAATTCCAACTTAACGTCTGATGTCAATACAAATGGTAAAGCAGCACCGAGCACTTCTGTAACGGGCATCTTACAGGGAGGAACTTCAAGTGTTTCTACTGGACCTATTAACAGTAATTGACCCAAATCCAACAATGACATTGAGACTGGTGCGAGAATCAAAACTTTTTTAGTGGAACAGAAAGAAGGCAAAAACCAAAGAACGCGAACACTGAGGAGGAAAGAATGGACAATTTCAAACTCCTCCATGGACAATTAAATAGGTACAGTGCAACGGAGAATAATGTTTTGAATCTATCTACATTTGTGCTGAATAATGACCATTTGAAAGTTTTAAACTTAGGCCTAAAGTTTCTGCCTTCTAAGAAAGCAAATGTTGCTATCACCTTGTTGAATTTAAAGAAATACACAAGGTCTTTAAATTTAAATTACATTTTTAAGGACATTAGATAAACAAACACTAAGTTTGTTAAACCCTCGTGTTATAACCCATGTCTAATGCATACCTTATGAGTGTTCGAATCTGCTTGTGAGAATCAGATAAGGAATGCTTTGGCAAAGGGTAAGGACAGTGGTAAAAGTTATTTTAACTTGTCAAAAGAAGAGAAAATAGCTTTAAAGGAAATACAGGAAAATGTTAACATCAGGGTGATGAAAAGTGATAAAGGGGCACCCTAGTCTTAATGAATCAAGATGTATACATCAGTTGCATAGAAAAATGTTGAATAATATGACAGAGTACGAATTAACTAACATGGTTCAGGTAGCTAACAGTTACAGACATATCTATTCTTTTGTATTTGACAATTTAATGAATGGAAACTTAGAAAAAGAAGTTTATGACTTTTGTCATATTGACAGCCCTAAGCTTGGTATTTTCTTTGGAATCCCCAAAGTTCATAAAAGTTTGACCTCCCTTCCATTTAGGCCTATATTTTCTGCCCCCAACTATATCACACAGGGGATCTCCCTTTTAGTGGATTCCATGTTAAATCCCTTGGCTCAAAACATGAGTTTTTATCTAAAGAACTCGTGGGATTTCTTGAATAGTGTAAAAAATTACATCCAAGAGTCAATTTTTGACCCTTCTTTACATATTCTGTTTTGTATTGATGTAGTGTCCTTGTTTACATGCATCCCTCACCATGAAGGTATAGAATCTGTTAGAGATTTTTTGTGTAACTCCTCTACATATTCCAATTGTGAGACCAATTTTTGCTGTGAATTAATTGATGTCTTATTGAGCAACAATTATTTTTTTATTTAACAAAAAAAGTTTACAAGCAAATTCAATGAATTGCTAAGGGGTCTCCAGCAGCCCCATCTTTTGCAAACATAGAGATGGATCAGTGGGAGAACACACTGTTAAAACCATTAATGATTGAATATCAAGTCCTATTTTTTAAAAGATTTATTGATGACTTGTTTTTTTTATCATGGTTGGGGATGTTGAAAAACTTTATAAATTTATTGACACTCTTAATTCTAGGTCAGATTATCTAAAATTTACCTTAGGAGATGTAGGTTCCAAGGTAAACTTTTTAGATGTTACTTTGCAGTGGGACTTGAACCTAGAGAAATTTGTTAGTAAGGTATATCGTAAAGAAATCTTTACAAATAGTTATTTACATTATATTAGCCTTCACCCACTTTACATGAAGGACAACATCCCTAAGGGACAGTTTATTCGAGCTAGTCGAATGACCAGTGAGACAGGTGATTTCTTGAGTGAAATCAAATTTATTACTTCCCTTTTTCTAAATAGAGGGTACAACGAAGCATTATTAAAAGGGCATGCACGATATGTTATAAATAGAAGCAAAACATTTTATCCAGCTATTGTTAATAGTGTTTTTTTGACATCTAACAAAATTGATGACAAGAGTAGAGAAGACACAAACATTTTATGTTGTTTAGATATGAACACAGACAGTGGGGTAATAAGAAATATAATTTCAGACAACTGGAAGATTTTAGAAGGGAATAAGGATTTACACCAAGTAGTAGGATCTCACCCCCGGTTTGTTTATAAAAAACAGAGCAATTTGAAAATTATTTTCGAAAGAGAGAGAAACAAATTGGTTTATGGTTTTAATCTCACGTATAAAAACTGTGGTATGCATAAATGTGGCAGTTGCAACATGTGTAGATACATCTCAGAAGGTCCATTTGTAAATGCTGAACATCTACCTTACACCCTCAAATTTCCTGGATATTTTAATTGTAAGAGTAAAGGAATAGTTTATATAGGTATTTGTGTACGATGTGGAGCATTTTACGTGGGTATAACCACTAGGTCATTGTGTGTTAGGATAAGAGAACATTATTACAGCATCAAGAAACCAGACAAAAACAATGCTTTTTACAAACACACGATAAAATGCTCAGAATATATAAAAAAAATATTTTCTCTTCCTGAACAGGGAGTAAAAGATTTGAGAGGTGGTGATTTTAAAACTGATCTTGAACAAAGGGAAGCCTTATGGCAAATCAGATTAAAGTCTGATAAAGAACCTGGTATGAATGATACTGTCAATATTAAGTGATTTTTAAAAGACCAAGGGTTTATATTAATAAATAATGTAAGGTTTTTGGAAACTTTCCTTTTAAAAACTAATGGAAATTCAATTGATTAATTATTTAATTGAAATAGTGTCCCTATTGGTGGGGTGCAACATTCTAGTAGTTTTAAAGTGGGTGATTCTGTATGCTTATTGTATTCTGATGAAGTTTTTTAACGAAAGTGTGGATTAAAAGTTTTATTATGTTAATACTGAGTGGAGTCTACTTTTTCATACTGCCTGGGTCCAGTTTTTGTTTTTTTTTGTCCTTTGTTTTGGTTTTCTGGATGCTTGATTTTTGGTTAGTTTATATGAAGAGATGTCAGCATCTTAAATGATATATTTTACATTACAGATATTATAGAGGTAAATTACTTCTTACATATAACTCATATAATGACAGAATCTGCAAAGTGAATTAATTCTTACACATAGCTCATATAATGACAGAATCCTGAAAATACTATTACATCTTGAAATTCATTGAATGATTTGACCCACAAGCACAAGAATGCAAAATTCTTTACTTCACTTAAAATAAAAAAAATTAAGGGAATCCTTTTTCACATTGACCATCGTAATTATGTGGAATAAAGTGCCTTGTGACATCCATTGTTCTCCTTCTTTACCCTGTTTTAAAAGAAAAAATTGAGAGGTTGGGAATTTCTTACTCAGTCTTACATTAAAAGACTCAGTGTGTTCATTCATGGCCTTTGGACTGGAATACTGTAAGATAGAACTTATGAACTTATATGATGAAGGAAGTTGTTGCATCTGCCCCATCATTAGGTCTTACTGTTACTGCAGCTTCTTTATAGGAATCCAGTAATTACTTCTCCATCATTTGTAATAGCTTAGTCTTGATGTATTCCATTTGCAGACTCCAAAATTCAATTTGTTTTCACCAACCTTTTCCTTAAAAATGGGGGTTACTTCCTCTAAAGTAACCAGTGACATGTAACTTACACCTGCAACTGTAAGTATGTTTTGGAAATTCCAGGCTTCACAAAAATATCTCTTTCCTTCTCCCTCTCTCCTACATTAGTCTGCACCTTGCATAATTACTCATAATGTTGTCCAAGATAGCTTGTATAAGCACAGACTCTAAACCTGAGTTTTCTACACCTTCAGTCAACAAACTTAGTATTACTCTCTCTGCTTTTTGCTTTTCAGCCAAATCTATGAGTGTTTTCAATAGCCCAACATATTACAAAAAAGTCTTAATAATTCACCAAAAAATTTGAATTTCCCCTCCAGTATCTTCAGTAAACCTCACATTAAATTCTTTGGCTCATTAACTATTCCCTCACCCCAACATTCTAGCTTGAAACTTTAACTTACATTCCAATCTATGAGCCTTCTCCTTATTCACTGTTATCATTTCTTTCAACTTAAAAATAATATCTGTTGTGCTTGCTTTAAATTCATCATTTTAAACATGCCATTTGTTTCCATTCTGTCATCACTAAATCTGTTTTAATCTGTCCCAGACACCATTACTTGCATGAATCCTTTAGCAAAAAGACTTATGGGAAACCTCTGGTATCTTTCAAATTATGGTGGTATACCCAATCTTATTCTGGATTCTAAAAGTGTGTGGTCTGACAAACATATGGAATGCTTTTAAATTTCCTTAACTAAATACGCATGTTCAGTTGCCACATATTAGTTATCCACGATCCTATTCTAGACCACCCTGAAATGAGTGTATATTGGATATTTTTGTAATGTGTTACAGATGAAACTTTCCTCATTCTTTTTATGTAGATTGCTACATATCTTTTCTCCACCTGCAGAGAATAGGGTGTATGCCATATATTCAAATGTCCAAAATGTCGAATACCATATGTTCGAGACCATATGGTCAACATTTGGAAGTTCGAATATAAAATAAAAAAAAAAAAAGAACACACCTTAACAGTGCGAGCAAGGGGGAAAGCCCCCATGCACCCCGATGCCCTCCCCTACTTAAATATACTATCTCCGAGACCGCACTTCAGTGCAGAGAAGGGAAATTCTCCCATTCTGCACAGTACGCTGCTGTTAAAAGTCAGTCTTCGAACACTTGAAATGTCAATCATATGGTCTCAACCATATGATGTTCGACATTTTTAGCATTCGAAGATTTAATATAGACCCAGAGAATACACCATCATAGCTCTCCTCAGAAACAACTTCCATTGTCATAGAAATCACATTCAAATTCCTCCTATACACAGCTATAACTTTTTAAAATGCTATAATCTCTGAAAAGAGGAAATAGCCTGCTCAGTCCCTGGGAGACACATACACTAAATACAATTAATAGGTCACTCCCAAACTTATTTCTTACATAGCAATCAGTCACATCAGTCATGGTAATCTCTAATTCTCCAATGTAAGTGGGCAGCTATTTAATATCAATAAAATTAACCCTCCTAGAAGAGAAGAAGTCAACCTCCAAGTTCAATAATCCCATAATAAGTGCATCTTGGTCATTATCCTCTGAATGCAGTCCTCATAGAACAATAATCCGTGGATATAATTTCTTTAAATGTGTAAATTCACAATGTATTTTGTTTGGATAAGATAACTATTTACATTCCATGTCAAAAATATCATCTCTTTTCAGTCCAAATAGTAAACCTGCATGTTTCCTCTTTTTCCATGCAATGTTCACTAAATATGCCACTCATATTTCCCACCAATGTTTGTTCCAGACACTTATCTAACCTAATTGAAGAAGTATATACATCAAGGGAATATTGCTTCACTATTTGCGTCATGTAAACCCAGCTAAACAGGTAACCCTGTACGTACAGCTATTGTTTGATAACTCCAACTACTTGGAGTTACACACATTCATCAGATTCTTCTCAGTGACTCCTAGCCATATCTTCAAAAATTCCCACTGACTTTACATCTTTATTTTATGTTTCAGTTCACTCATGACATGTACTCCAAAAAATCAAATAACTAATTTCACAGCATTATCATACATATTATTATATGAAGTCCAAATCTTTAACTGATGGCCTACCAGAGAACATCAACTTTACCTGGTACTCCCCATCTTACAACAGATAGCTAAGTCAACTTGATTTCTTCATTGTAATGAGGGCTTTCCTCTATACAACATCCAAGGTTCGCACAATACACAAACTTTGCAATTCAGCAATTCCAGTAAGACATGGCATATTAAATCCACCATCTGCAAACCCATTAATATATATCATCCAGTGTATTTACATACAGTACATGTTGCTTTCTGTTTGTTGTGTCATCAACACTGCAAACATTTCCAAACCTTCTTTATTTGACTGTCTAAACTGCATTAACTGTTTTCCATGCAGCAATCTCTGTTTTGTCCACAGACTCAAAATACTCATCCTCACCTCTTTTTTTTATCCATATTCAGTTGAAACACCACATCAGCTTCCCTTATTCTCTTATAACTCAGACTGCTTCTTGTCAGTCCATAAATATTCTACCATAACTAGAGAAAATACTCAAAACATGCTGGATATAACAAATGAAACTTCAGCTTTCTCACTCTACATTCTGTCATATCCAAAGGAAATTGAGCGTATTGCTTCTTAGTTTAAGAGGAAGAACCATGATGAAAACACTGTTTTATCACTCTTACATGTTCTGCCATGCTTGCATAGCACAGATAGCAGCTGATTTTTTATTTTAGCAATTTCAGATCTAATCAGGACATGCTGTTGTTGTTTCAAGTCTCTTCGGAGCTGTTATATAGAGTCTAAGGACTCTTTCCTTTCAAATTTTGTGTGGTCCAATCTGCTAATTTTCACTGAACAAGAGACATTCTACCCATATGGTACTCCAGTAATATGAACATTCTTCAGCCAGACTCTTTTCTCCAAATCCCCTAGTGTCTTCTTCTGACACTCCAGGGAATTCAACAAACAGAGCAAATTCCTTTATCAGTTCTTTGATGTTATCTGCAAGATAATTCACAATCTCTATTATTTCTGCTTCACACTATTGTAAAACAGCTGAATACTCACTCTTTTAACTCACAACAATTTTTTTATATTGGCCAGGCAATCTTTCATATTCTCTGCTGCAAATCCTTCTGTTTGTTTCACTTGAGACATAACAAGATGTTTATGAATATGCACCAATGACCGTAAACTCCTCCTCAGCTAGCAAACTATTTTGTTGTTTTTCTTCTTAGTCACTTTTGACTTTAAGTCATATAACCAGACTCCCCACATTAATACTACTATTTCACGTACATTGTAATAGCCATTCAACCAGTTACTCTGCATCTTAAGAATTTGCCTAAGGTGTGACAAAAAATAACATTTACCCTCTACAGCACTATCACCGGAAGTCCCGAGGTTACTTCAAATTTTTTTTAATCAGCTTAGATGTAATGTGCAATGTTTAAACCACTTTAATTAATAGTGACAATTATTCTGAAATGTATGATAAAAATCTTTCAATTCAGTCTTCTTCAGATTTGTTTGTCTTTAATGCATTTTTCTTTTCACTCATCATACATTTCTGTCTGAGTTGTTGTAGGGTATGTTTGTCTTTGATCCATGCATTTAGGATATTTATTAACATCTAGTTTAATGATTCCACTTCTGGGGCAATAGTGACAGGTTCTTTAAACTTTTTCTGTTATTATAACTTTGCGTGAATGGATGGGGCTAGACTTCCAAATTGTATAAACTGAAATACAGTCCACTAATATATCATGTAAGATACACTTCTGACTGAAGTGGTGATTTTTGTTATGTAAGTCTATTGTATCTGCAGCACTAGTAATTTTCTTAGTATATGGTAGAGTTTGAATAAGTTGCTGTTAATAATACTGGACCACAAGATGCTAAAGTCACTCATGATAACTGTTTCTCCAGAGACTCTATAGTTCAACCAAGATGAAGTATTGTTATATTCTTCTGTATATATTCTGCTTTACTTTTTCGCAATCTATCTTTTATCCTTCTCCTATTTGTATTGTAATTATAATAAACACGCTGTCTGGAGTTTCAGAAGAAACTTAGACAGACAGTGAATGTGTCCTTAATCGGCACACACATCCTTCCAGCTCTGTTGGTAGGTCTTTCCCTGCTATAGATGTTGTAGTTAGGTATATTGAATTCTTTGAAAGAAGCTTGTCAACATCTTAGATCTTTTCAATACCTTAGATCTGCATTTTGCATCAGTACTTGGAATTCTGTAATTTGGTGTACAGACATTGAATGCCAGGAAACATATGCTATTGCTTGCCAGAGTACTTTGGTCATGTGGAATTGTGAAGGGAACAGGCTATGTCAGGTGCAACTGGAAACACATTTGTTCATCCTGAGAGCAATAAGATTTTGAGCCGAATAAAATATTTGTTTTTCTTGAGAAAAATCTCTGGACAGGTAGATTAGAGCAAGGTAATGATCTAAACAGTGGTTTATATTTCTTTGAAACCATCAGAAAAGTGTGTGTGGCGGTGTCTTTTCACAGAATATAAAATGAGATGCAAATGAATGCCTTTTTATGTAGTTTATATTGTGTGATAAATGTCAGCAAAGTTTGGTACTGAGTATGATCAGGAATGCTGTCTGTCTAATGGCATAAGTAGCCAGACAGGAAGTAAAGATCATTGACAAGGAATGCTAAGGCATAATCTGTCATCTTTTCCTAAACTTAAGGTATTGTAATATCACTAAATTTTCTTTGAAATCGTGATGATAAACTTCAAATGGCATTTAATTAAATTGCTCTGAACAGTCTGAGTTGCTGGTTGTGAAGAGTTACTGCCATGGCAGAGGAATGGTAAAGATTCTAACTGCATCAGGTAGGATTTCCATTTGTTGTCTGTGAAGATGATACAGGCTCTGTCTTTAAGATATGGTAGACAGTTCTTGGTGTTTAACTCTTGCACAATGTGTTACCTAATAGGTTCATAGGTGTTTACTATGCTAATGACCACAAGGGCCTTTTTAAGCCTAGCCATGCATCACAAATCTCTGACAAATTCTGATACCCTTGATAAGTGTAAGCACTGGAGTGGGAGATGAACCATTTACAGGTTACCTGTGTCCATTAGAGAAATGGGTGCCAAACCAGAGATGAATTTCCTGTTCCCCATCCAATTGCCCAAGCTGCACTTGAATTGGGTTAGGGAGGAACTCTGATTAACATGGATGGGGAGCCTGTTCTATAGACGCAGTAGCCTCTGCGATACATACCTATTTCTCTAGCAGGTCCTATTTATATCACAGCATATAGCACATAGGACTCTATTCTTTAGTCAGATGGTTCAAATGTGACTGTTTAAGGGTGGAGGACCATGGATAAAGAGGTAGGTGAATGAATCGAATCAGATTGAACATGGCTGTTTAAAGTGCAGTGACTAAGCCTCAAATGAGTGCTATATGTCCTCTGTATTCTGTCCAAAGCTAGGAAACTAGTATAGTACAGTGCTATTTAGATGTCTTTGAGGAGGCAGGAGTAATATCAGTGTCAGGAGCCTGAGTCTGTAGAGCTGTAACAGAAGAGGTATGCTGTTAGAGTCTGCTGAGTGTAGACAAAGATGCTTTCAGGTAAAAGTGAGGAGCTGGGCAGTACATTTACTACTTACGTTGAAATGTTGGCCTGTTTTCACAATTTCTATGTGCATGTCCTACTTGTATAGGGAGTACTATGATGTGGGAATACTGCAAGTGTTGCATCTGGATTTAATGTAGTGTAGGTGCAGCAATACTGACACAGAAAATGCTGTTTTTGAACTTAATTTTAGTGATCTTTCAGGACTTCTGTGCTTAGGGCTTTACTGATATAGGTGTTACTGCTTTGTAGGATACTTATAATGTTCTTTCTTGAATTTAATTTTCCTGGCTGCAGGCCCTGTTAACAAAATGCTACCTATTAAGATAAACCTCTGTACTATGACTAAAGTTAAGATAGCCAGGAAGATATATATAACCAGGAAGCTTCCCAGAATGTGGATTAGTATTTATTTTTAACCGTGTATTTCTCAGATTTACCTTTTACTCTTATTTATGTCCCCCATTTATGAGCTTTAGTCAGCTGTAACAATCATGCTAACATCCAAACAGCAGCACACATCACTACCACTTTCTCATAATAAGGTCTTTTAAGCCATGGTGGTGCAGTGATAGCATTGTTGCCTCACAGCAAGAGGTTCTCCCGTTCGATTCTTAGCTGGAGTGCCTTCTGTGTGGAGTCTGCATTTCCTCCCTGCGGTCGAGTGGCATTCGAAAGACATGCGTGAATGGGCCTGCCTTCATTGAAGGTTGGGTGTCGGGCTGGCAAAGAAAGAAGAAGAAGAACAACAAATGAGATTGTTTTTCACTACTGCTTAAATCTGGTTTGGCAATGGCCACACTTCAGCGCAGAAGGTGTTCCTGAGCTATTGCATTTTATGACCCATTCAGCACAGACACTCCAAAGTAAAGTTTCATCCCTGCAAACCACTGGTCTCTTGATAATTTTAACTTATTATCAAATCCATAACATCTGTATTGCATATGACAGCCCTGCACCGAACTGTAGAGTGATTTTAGGTATATAGTATGCTTTTAATATCCCTAGGTATTCCCCGGCCATTAATAAACTCTACAACAGAAGGAAGAAACTGTTGCAGAAAAAGGTAAAGTCCCAAGACTGAAAAAATTCCCTTATCAGCCTCAACAAAATGTTGAAATCCCGCATAAAAACCTCCAAAGCCAGCTATGAAGGCAGAACTGCGGCAGACATTAAAAACAACCACAAAGCCTTCTATAATTATATCAATAATCTCCACGGCAATACCCAGATTTGGTCAGAGTTACTGCACAATGGTATGTCCTATACTGAGCCAACAGATATTGCCAACATACTGGCCGACAGATTTAGTGCCAACTTTACCCCCCCCCCCCAAAGGACCAATCTCAGTACCGGAAGAATGCCAAAATTATTGCAGCACAGGTTAAAGCTGCATTGTCCAAGGCCAAGAATACAGCTTCCATGGGACCTGACAGTATCCCTGGCTGTGTTCTACATGAATTACAAAGTGAACTGGCACCACATCTGTGTGCTCTGTTCACTCACAGCCTCACCTCAGGCTTTGTCCCTACTGAATGGTGCACTGCTACAGTCATCCCTCTCCATAAAGGAGGAGCAACTACAGACCCTGGAAGTTATTGCCCCATTAGCCTGATAAGTCTGATATGTGAGGCTATGGAGCGCATCATCATGCACCTAATTAACAAGGATATAGGGAATCTTCAAACTCTAGATCCCATGCAATTTGGTTTTGTGAAAGGTAGATCATGCCTGCTCAACCTGGTTGACTTCTTTGAATCAGTCAACAGAGCTGTGGATAAAGGTAAGGCAGTTCATACAGCCTACCTTGATCTGGCCAAGGCCTTTGATACCATTCCTCACTCAGGAATTATTGATAAACGCACCAAATTAGGCATCAACCCCTCATTAGGCTGGTTGAAAATTGGCTGACAGATAGAACCCACAGTATGAAAGTAGCACACTCCAAGTCAGACTGCCGACCAGTCATGAGTGGAGTCCCACAGGGATTGTTCCTGGGTCCTCTCTTGTTTAGAATCTACTTCTCAGAAGTCCAGGCCAACATGGAGGGACTCTGGCTGACCAAGTTCACAGATGACTGCAAGCTGGGAGCCATTTATTAACTCCCCAAGTGATGCAGACATCCTACAGAAAGGCCTCACTGAGACCAATGACTGGTGTCGAAACCATGGCCTTAAGCTTAATGCCATAAGATGCGTCATCATCCCCTTTGGGAAAAACTCATTTCCCACTAATTACCACATTGATGGGAGCCCACTGAACACTGAAGGCATTATAAGAGATCTGGGGACACAGGTTGACAGCAACCTCTCCTTTGACCACCACATTGCCACTGTGGTCAGAAAGTCCTTCTATATGGCACATCTCATTACCAATGGTTTTGCATCCAGGAAGATAGAGGTCATAATTTCATCATTTCTCCCTCATTAGACCAATCATAGAGTATAAGGCTCCATTTGGCATGTACCTCACTAGACACCTGCAACAGCTGGAGGGGCCACAAAAGTACCTCACGAAGAGGATCCTAGGCCTTAAACACATGTCCTACACAGACAGACTCAAAAAAACTGGAGCTATTCTCTGTCTCATATTGTCTACTAAGAGATGATCTCTGCTTGACTTACAAAGCCATGTCTGACCCAGCTCTGTTAGAAATGCTACATCTAAAGAAATCTCAGTCCCTCTGCACCACATGCTCCAGAGACCTCAACCTCATTACCATAATCAACAGAACATGCTGGAGGGACAGGTTCATAATCCAGAGACTGCCCATGCTCTGAAATAGACTTCTCATACATGTCAAGCAGAGAACCTCACTGGCCCTCTTCAAGAGGAATCTTGATGAGTGGATGGGAAATAGAATGTTCACCCCGGGGATCACACCAGTGGCTCTACTTGATAGAGGCACTGGGAACTAATGTCAGGTGGCACAATGCCAGGGCACTTCTATGGGCTAGGCTTGTAAAGGCTCCAGGGCCATTAGCCTAGTACACACCTACAATGTTTAACAGTTAAGCATGGTGGGTTAAGGCTAATGGCAGCTTAGTCTTCTGGTGTGGTCCTACATTCTGAACAAGTAATTTAACTAAATTTTGTTCCTGGCTAGCCACTGAAAATAAGCAGTCCTGACTATATTGCTTAATGGGTTAGCCAATGAATAAAACAAAAATCATATATGTAGGATTTCATTTACTTACCACTATAGTGCATACAATTTGTATAGGTGTGCAAGTGGGGCCCAACTGACCAGCTATTATCTGATACAGGGCAGGGTTGTTAGGACACAATTTGGACTTGTTGTGAATAGTACACTATAGACCCTACAGAACTGTACTATACATGTATTGTGCTCTCTGAAGTGATAAACTAACTGAGTTTACAAGGCTGGGATCAAGTGTAACACTCACACATCCTGACATGCTGACATACCAGCAGGAGAGATAACAGAGGGGAAGACTATCAACATCCAAGTGCACTGACACATATTTATTCAATTTGAGCACATTGAAAAGTTGCACAGATATATGTGATGCATCAGTTGTGTTGTTTCTGGGTCCAATGTTCTGCTTTTCTTTACTGTATGTGCCATCCCCCTTAATGTAAACATCACTTTATTTTGTTGTTTTCATGCATTTTATTGCATTTATTGTATCTATCATCTTGTTTTCTGCTTAACAGCGTCTCCTATTAGGATCATTACTTTTTCTGAAGAAGTATCTCCTCAACTATGGGTAGAATTTAAAACATATATATTTAAGCATCTCACAGTCTGCTGTGCATTATTTGTACCCCTGTGTTACTGTACATGGGCAGCATTAATTTATCATTCATTGTCCCCCAACTGAGTATGGGGGAGGCAGACGATGAGCTACAATTTTTTCGGCTAAGATTTTTTCTTACCACAATGTTTTCTTGCCATCTTCTGATACTCAGTGGTACAAGGAAAAAAACCTAGGTTTGGAAAGGATGCTAGTCTCACACACACACACACACACACACACACACACACACACACACACACACACACACACACACACACACACACACACACACACACACACACACACACACACACACACACACACACACACACACACACACACACACAAACGTGTATAGTATACACATACGCAGAAAATGTAATGAATTACCAGTTTATCTGTGGTATGTTTGTTGGGTGTGAGAGGCAATTAATTTTGCATTTCTTTTTACTTTATTGAGCAGTTTCAACTGATTTATAATGTTCTGATGTGTCATTAATATTCTTGCTTTTGTATGGAAGATATTACAGAGATTACTATAAGAACAGGTTTGGTAAAGACACATTAATAACACCAAGATAATTTACAACTGTGGCTTGTAAAACAAGAAAAGGAACATTACAGTCTGCGTATGAACCTAAAATTAAAAAAGCCAAATGCGTCATTAAAAGTATTAATTATTTTAAGTGCTACTCAGCAAGTTCCTATATTTGGTACAATTCATTTCTAAGTCAAAAGAGAAAGCACAGTAAAAGAAAATTAAATGAAAGACAAAACAACAGCATAGTGATGGACACACAATGCAGTGCAGAAGAAGCTTTGGCTAAGTAGTAAAGTATTATCAATATGCTTGTCCTGACCATCGTATTTTAAAGTAGAAAAAATATAAAATAAATCAAATCACTTAAAAAGGACACAGGACATTAGTACTTGTTTTTATTACTATTATTATTATTATTATTATTATTATTATTTTATGTCTGTAATGTACTTCCCCTTGCCAAGTTATAGCACAATCAGATGACTGCTGTACATGAAATAGTTTGGGTAGTGTGCCTTCATCTGCAGGTCATAATGCATTTGGTTACACCTTTTTTTTTTTTGGTTATCAGACTAATTG
>NC_056747.1:1070833880-1070968880 GCF_019279795.1 Protopterus annectens | reverse complement strand
TCCTTACTAAAATCACACTTAAAAACTTGCCAGATATGCCCTTGTAACCCCCATACGATCCACTTCACACACCCACTACCACTCTCGGCCCCCTATCAACAACCTACTCTTAGCAAGCTTGGCTACTCATGTTCCCAGCTACCTACCACATAGTGCTAACTTCTTGTAGCAACAACTGCTAATGGCTGTTATGTACCTCAAAAACAAATTGCATCAATTGTTCACTGATGAATCTCAACTACATTTGTAACCATGTTTAGTATATGCCACCATATTTTGAAATTGCACTATGTTTTACAGCTGTTTTACATCTATGTTTTATTCTTGTCTTATGTCTTTAGGTGGACTAATGTCTATATTTTAAATGCTATGTTTTTTAACTGTATAATGTAAGTAATACTTAATGTGGGGCTTTTCTCCCCGGGCCTCATTTGAAAATGGACCTGTGTCCAGTCGGACTCTCCTGGTCAACAAATGTAAATAAATAAAAATAACTAAATAAAATTTGCATCATCCTGACAAACTGGCTCTTAACTAAACTCTTTTTTTCTGCAAGGGATGGTGGCTATTAAAAATAAGAATGTGTTGGAATAAGTGAGTTTATGAAAAATTGTGAAAGAGAATTCAACATTATTTTTCATTAGCTTAATATGCAAAAACTCTAAGTAATCTTCATTAAGATTATAAGTGAAACTTAGTATGCAGTACTATTAGGAAGACTATAAATTATTTTAAGTCAGTTTTAGTTCCAGACCAAAACAAATGTCATCAAGCTCTATAAAATTTCCAAAATTTGGAGAATTTTGGGAGAAACCAAACTTGTTTTCCCCAAATTTAAGAACAATATTTGCATAAATTGGGGCAAACGCAGCCCCTGTATTGATATCTATATGCTCTACATAATACTCTTCTTCAAAAACAAAAAAACAAAGAACAAAACAAAAAAATATATATAAATAAATAAATAAATAAATAAATAATTTTCTAGTACTGTTTCTATGAATCTGTTTCTTTAATCTAAAGATCACAGTACCAATAAAATCTAGTTGTGGGACCATGTTGCTGAACCATTCTAAACCTGTGTTGTGGGGAATAACTGAAAACAAATCAATTACATTAACAGTAACAGATTTAAAATCCAGGATCAACAGGTCATCCTTAGCATTCTTTAAAAATTGCAAAGAATTTTTCAACAAATAAGGCAATATGGGTTCCGGACGTTTGCTCGAATGAGCAAGCGACCGAAACCCAGACGGCTGGGCATACTTACGAGAAAGTGCTTTTCACAGAAGAAGCACTTTTGCATAAGTATGCCTGTTGCCGAGGCTGTACTACGGTGCGGGTAAGGGAAAATTCCCTTTTCCCCACTATAGTGTGGTCTTGGAGGGAGAATATTAAAGTAGGGGGTGTGGGGGGCACAACCCCCCACATGGGGGTGGTGCAGGGGGGGACAAAGCCCCCCAGCCAAAATGTTAAGGTCGTGTTTTTTTCTTTTGTAACACGCTTTAACAAAAGCGCTTTTTTAATAAAAGTGCTTTCGTTAAAGTGTGTTTGGTTATTATGGATTTGGATGTTTGCTTATTTGAGCAAACGCCCTAGATCCGGCAATATATACATAAAACCTTTCAGTTTAAAAAATGATAAAAATAGCTAGTGGCTGTATCTTAGACCCACTGATGTCCACTATATGATGCATAGGTGGGTCATAAACTGATCTTGGGTATATCAAAAATACTTAAAATGACTGTCTTTTTAACAGTCAAGAAATTAAACAAATCTTTATGAATGACTTTACTTAAATATTTTAATTAAATATCCTCTAGTATCATCTATATTTCTGTACACACTATTCAATTCATTGAGAGAAGTCTGAAAATAAGTTTTACTGTTCAGAAAAATACAATACATCTTATTCACATAGTTGTCATAGTTCATAATGACTAATCTACCTCACCTTGTTAGGTTTTATGAACCAATACTGCTTGTCTCTGGAAATTATAGCCAGTAACTCCCTTGTGTCTTGTGACAAATTAAACCAAAATAGCTTTCTCTTGTTAACTTTTCTCAGTTCATATTCACAAGCATTTTTCATACATGACTACTGTAGGATGCAGTGAAGAGTTTTTGATACTATTCCTTTTAAACCCATTCCTGTCTCAGTGCTACCATTCGTATTCTCAGACACTAATGATACATTTAATTTGTGAGTAAATATTTTTAAATCTAACAGCATATGTGATGAAGCAGATTGAGCAAGGACAAAACTGAAACCACTTTGAATATACTAAAATAAACATTAGTTATGATTAAATCATTGTAATTAAATATGCGTAAATCACTCTCACTATGAACAATGCCAGACAGTTCAATACTGTCCATGCAGTTCTGAGTTACCTCCTGTAGTATTGGTGATTCTGTCCTCTCCACCTGCTTCTCACTGAATAATTCATCTGCCTCAGTGCTCTCACTTCCCTCTGTGTTTGTACATTCCTGGAACTATGTGTTATCTGCGGGTATGTCTGGCTGGCTAACCTCTCTGAATGCAGTAGTGTTGAAGGCTGTACAGTCATATCTAAAAATGAGATGAATTGTCATCTGTTATTTTATCAAGAGTGTCAAGATTATTAAGATCTGTCTGTCCATTAACTGATTTGGAGGATTATATTTGTTGTAGAGGAAGGTGATAAGGCGGTCAATGTATTCAGTACCAGATGCATAATCAGCTTTGTCCCTAACAAGGTTTTTATGTTTAATTCACAATATTTCTCTACTTTATCAAATGTTGCCTCGTATTTAAGTTCATATGCTGTCGTAAACAAAAGGTTATTTCTCAGTATTTTTATCAATTTCTTGAATCTCTTTTACTCATTTTCTTTTCAATTATTGTTTTATTTGCCTTAATCAAAGCAGTCATCAGTTCACATGCATGCCTATTAACATTTGGTAATGAACAGTAGAATAAAGGGGCTTGAACACTAAAATGTTGCAGAGTAGAAAGTATGCAAAGCAAGGAGTAGAAGTGACTAGTATAACTGAAGAGAAGGGAACCTCACTGAAAGACTATTCTAAGGAGGTTCAGTTAGGAAGTATTTTAACTTCACCTCTTGAGCAGAATTCAAAACACTCTCTGTCAAGCCATGGGATCTGGTGACTTCAATGCAAGGGGGCTGCAGTAAGTAAATGAGTGGGTCAAGCTAACTGGAATGTGGCAGGGTTATACTATGGCAGGTCAAAGACAGTTAATCAGAGCTCAAACAACAGGTGGGGCCAGTTACTTTCATCCAGAGCCTGCTTCAGTACCCATTCATTCTAGCACATCAGATGTCCAGTTGTGATCAACGGAGTCAGCCTTAGGTGAAGTGAAGCACAGAATAAAACACATCATGATGCCACCCAACTACACAGTGGTCCCCCTTTATCCCCCATGCCACTTTAGTTTCCCCTGCTCCATCCTCGCCTCCCCACACTATCCTCACAGTTTACTTCTTTCTTATTTTTTTCATATATTGCCTTACAACTCAGATTTTTCGCACAGATTACTTTTTGTTTTTTTTATACTTTGTCTTACAATTCAGCTTTTTCTTACAGCCTTTAAACACACCTCAACTGGCTAAGAATACTCTGTAATAACTACTATTGAAGTAACTGATTTAACTTGGGGATGTGGGGGTTGCTAGTCCAGCAGAAGCCATAAGTGTTCTAGGTACTCTGAGTTGCATTTTAAAACTTTTTTTAACCTTTTGATCTAGTGAAGGTTTGAACAAAATTCACAAGTAAGGATAAAAATTCAGTCTTTTTTTTAAATACAAGTAAGAAGCTATGCCCAATGCTTAATGTTGAAAGCCAACTAAATAGTAGTTCCTTATGAACAGACAAGACAAATCTTGGAAGGCTCCATAAGTTATATCAAAGAACAGATTCTGCCTCCCTACACCCCCCCGAAAAAAACAAAAAACAAAAACAAAACAAGATAGTAATCTTCTGTATATCCCTCTGATGTAATATTGGGATGAAAGTAAAATAGCATATGGCCACAGGCATGTATTTTCAGCTTTTGCTGCAAAACATATACTCATCTACATCATCCTTACCTTCCAAAAACAGTCACGTACTGTCTGCCCCCTGCTATTAGACTGAGACAAAGGTAGAGAACAAATGGCCTTAGTAATATAATTCAATCTATTGCTATAGGACACACACACGCACACGCACACACACACACACACACACACACACACACACACACACACACGTATATATATATATATATATATATATATATATATATATATATATATGTATATATGTATATATACTGTCTATAGATACAATACACCTCCTTACCCTTACTCACAAAAGTTAACTACCTGTGTATACAAGTGTGATGGTTGATTGTGGGGAAATTTTAAAAAAAATTACAATCACAAGCACATATTTCAACTTGTTGCTCCTAGACAGTATACTTTCCTTAGACCAGTTATAGTCATCTTGTTTGCACACCACTGAGGTCTGATTTGCCATGAAAGTTACATAAATAATGACCATACTGTCTCCAGCTCCACACAATCTATAGTGACCTTCTGTATACATTTCTGAGCAATCACAGTTTTAGACTACAGCAGAGGATGAGGATGGGGTTCCTGTACAAAGCCTCTCTTTTTCTGTATAGTTTCTTTTTCAGCAGAATTTGTTTGGCCTTTTGTGGGTGATTTCCCTCTTGTGTTGCCATTCCTGCTTGCCACTTGTGCATACTTTCATATATTCATGGGTTGCTTGTTTTTGAATGTTTGTTAAACTGGCATTGAGTTCTCCATGCTTTGTTCATTTTGCTTGGGACTTAGTGCAGTGGATCAGATTTTTGGGATCCTAAGTAGTCTTGAATTTGGCAAAATGGAAACATGTTGCTGCATTATTTTTATTGTATTGACAGCAGGTAGCCTGGGGATGAGGGTGGCATGGTTAAGCTGAATTTGATCATAAACAGTTTTGTTACTACAGCTTTTTATATTTTGTTCTACCACCTGAGTTACTGTATGAATTTATTTGGTTGTTTTTAGAGACTTAAGGAATGCAATACTTTGGTTTACAAACTGTTTAAATCCCATCTTCTTTCAGAACTTGTTTACTGCATTTTTGTACCAACCAAATATATTGCACTCATAGAGCATTTGCTTTGAAGAATTATATAGTTGTGGAATGTTCTTTCTGTAGGTTACTGTATTACATTCTTGTGTTTCACATTTATTTATGAATAGTGGCTAAGAAATAAGCACTTAAATAAAGTCAAAGTTGATGTGATCTTCATACCTTAATTAAATGTTTGGATGTGTTGACTTGGTATGTGAAGTGACCTAGTGTAGAACCTTTTCAGCCATGAGCAAATAGTGAGAAATACAACTAAACAGGGAGAGAGAGTAGCCAATACCATGATGCCATATTCATAGAGAAAAAACATTTACACAAACAGAGGGGCTTAGCTCTCAACCTTCTGTCTCCAAACTGTAGAACACTACCTCTCGCAGTATCAAACAAATGGGTAAAATATGGAACACTTTCTACTAATAAGCAAGCTCATAACATAGCTAATAACTGTTTGTTAATTTTTACAAAAATGTATTTGCTAAGTTATTATGAGTCAGTATTATTTACCATGGACATTTCTTAAAAGAATTTCTAACAATGAACGTGTAACAAACCCTATCAGAATGATGAACAGCAAGGTTCATTTGAGAGGTATTAAGGCAGAGAACCTGCAGATTTTACAAAGACAGAAAAGTCTACACAGATGCCAGCAATAAGTCAGGAGAAAGCTTTATCCTCATGGGTCAACAAGTCATTCAGCTTTAATCCCTGGTACACTAGCATAATGTTTATATTCCTGTTGTAATAAGCAGAACTCTTTAATTTAATGTGGCCTGTACTACCTGGTTCCTCAGTCAGGTGATCAAAATAGAAAAAAAGACCACTATAAACGGTCAAACACATGCCTGTATTTAGCGAACACAACACAACTCATACCTGGAAGGAACATGCTGATAGTCACGATGTATTTTACCTCAGACAGGTATAATGGGTACTTGGAAAGCAGTGGTTACCATTTAGTTCAGGAGAAAATCTGTGCTCATTTTGGGTGTAGTTCAATAAGCAGTGGAATGAAAATGTTTTTACTTGTTGCATTTAATTTTATTTTAGCAAGGAAATGTCAAGTCAGAGACTTCTGTTATCGAAGGAAAATAGTATTATCCTGTCGAAAGCCACTAGAACATAAAAGACATCCTTCTAGCCCAATTGAAATATGGACTTCCATTAATAACATCAGTATCAAAAAGAAGCACCAAACATATTCAAACAATAGAAAATAGAATCTGCAGGTTACTTACATTTTCCTCAAAACGGGTACAAGACCCCCCCCTCCACACACACACACACACACACACACACACACACACACACACACACACACACACACACACACACACACACCTCAGCAGAAACCACACCAGCTCAGATCCCTGTCTACAAACTCTCAAGCTTCATTGCACAGATCACATTTTTTCTCTTCTTTGATCCCAGACTTTGGGAATCTCTCCCCCAGTATTAAAGAATGAACTTCATACTTTCAATTAATTTCATCCACCCCTTAAAGCTCATCTTAAACTAACAGCCAAATGCCATCCTAACCCTTCCAGCAACACTACCTGATTACTTCTAAAGCTGTCTGCCTCTTACTAACTACCTTCCTTAACTGCTCAAAGCCTAACACATACCTATACACAACCTTTTACAATTAAACCTATTTGCAAATAGCTGTATATAGCCTATATGCTAGTCTGTCCTTATGCTTCTGCTTATCACAGTATTTTGCCTCTGTGTTCTGTTCTGTCTTTGTTTTTCTAAGGGTACAGTTCTACTGTATTTTGCTTGTTTGACCAGGCTAAAACTGAATCTGGGCAGTTATGATCAGTGTTTTAACCCAGTTCAAAAAATTGATATAAAATAAAATAATTGTCCCTGAAATCCAGATGTGTATTCTGATTATTATTATCATATGGGAAATCATTATTTTTATCATAAATAGTTTTAGGGCCTGACTTATTAAAAAAAATCATACCAATCTTAAGAAGTAGGCATATGTACATTTTATTTATATTCTTGATTTCTTCAGCAGAATGCAGGCTTTATGGAGCAAAAAATGTCTAGTTAAGTTTTTTATATATCTAGCGTTACTGGTGTCATTAGACCATAGGAGTTTTGCCGTCAGTGACAATAACAATGACTGAAAGACTGGATAGTTACCAGGTATGCTTAAGCTGCAGTCATGTGACAACCCCTGAGGTCAGTGCGCAGACTGCCGCTAAGGCAGATAATGGCTAACAGAATGCTTTTCTTTGCACTCTACTTAGCAATACTAGATAATACATATTACAGGGAACAAGTAGCTCATTTATAAAGGGTGTTAGCTGCATTTGCATCAAACATTAAGTGCAGGCGGCCCATTAATTCTTTGATTTTAGTTAATAGCATGGGTGGTTAGTGGGAAGCCAATTATAATATAGCTTAGCAGATGACATAGTCTTATGATAGTCAGAGTACTTCATGCTTCACTGAAAGGAGGACTGTGGTTGGTTAAAAAATGGTCTTACAATCTATACCTGAATTGAACTGAATTGTATCTGCATAAATTAAGTATGGATGCAGTGTGGGCTCACAATAACTCCCTGAAGTGCATTGTGAGATGTACAGTGAGGTGGAACAGAAAACATGAGTGAGGAGTTACAGTGCTGGAGAAAGGCAGTGCTGCAGAGAAGTGCTTACTGCAATGCCATGAACATATTGCCCTGGAAATAACATCAATCACACAGCAGAGTGATAACACAATTAAGCTTACAAGCCACATGTCAATCAAGTGTTTGTTTTTTTCCTTCTTTTTTCTGCCTGAGAATAGCAGCTCAGTGTGTGCAGCTGTGTGGTACATTACCCTCTCTTGTATTATGTTGCCTAAACTTTTATATTTGTTATTATATCTGACTGGTTAATGCATGCAAATTGTTTTTGCAGCTGTAGGTAGTAAAATTACACACAATTTCTTGTTGGAAAACAAAGACATATTTCCAGAAACTAGACATTTGCTATCAAGTGAGATCATGGTAATTTGAGACAATTAGTCTCCAACTGACTACGTGCTATTAATACCAAGTGATCTGCTTAATAAAGATGTTGGGGAAAAGCTAATTAGAATTGTCAGATCCCAATTGTTAAGCCCATGTCTGAATTAATGAGGGTGTAGTTAATGAATTATTGGAGCTGCAGTTCGTTGCTCCAAGAGTGAGAGCAAAGCGTAATACTAGCTCAGGGATCGGACCTTGGTATGGCAGGCTGAGTCTACTGCTGTAGATATGGGTTTAACCCTGATCGACCACTGGCCCCCATTTTGTTTGCTAAGCATAAAAGAATGTCCAATATAATTCATTTCTTCAGTTAAAGCATCCAGTCACACTGTTTAAATATAGATCATGTGAAGTTTGGCAGATACCCAAGTGGAAAATAACAAGAACCTAATGGAACAGGATGCTCTCAGGCCTGATAAGCAATATTACTTATGTTCAATCATACCAATCCTTGTAAAAAAAAAAAAAAAAAAAAAGATTTGGAAAAAGGATAACTTGATACTGTTTCTTAGAATAAACCAGATTTTATTACAGAAAGTAGCTGCAAGTGATTTCAAGTCTTTCTTTGACCAGTATAGATTTTATAAAAGAAAACATCCACTTCTGCTTGTTTGTTTTCTTTAGGCTGCATAACAGAATTAGATTAAATGAAAATATGGCACTAGAAGCTCTGCTGTGCATGTTTCCCTGCTTCCTTAGAAGTGTGCTCACATGCTTATGTATGCACAAAGCACCTGCATTTAGGAGAATGAAAGACACTCCCTCCTCGCTAATTCAGTACCAGGAAGATATACATATTACTAAAAGATGAATCTATAATAAATTGTCGAATAGCTGACAAGCACAATGTCAAACCGGAAACATTGAACTCCAGAATATTGATGAACATAAAAAGTAAGTATAAAACATTTTTTCAAGGGGGGCTAAGACCTCCTGCACCCTCCACACCCCCTATATATTCTAACTGTGACATTGCATTATAGTGGAGAAAGGGCAAAATTCCTGCAAAAAATATTTTAAGCAAACCTTTTCTGTCTGTTGATACTCTTGAGTTTCAATGTTTCCAGTTCAATGTACATGTCGACTACTTCTCCAGTCAACAAATTAAGGTAGACCCCTATACTATATAAAGAGGGTTACTTGCCAGCAGGCATTATGCTCTACTACAGTGACAGTTGTGTGCAGTTTGATAAGTGCCTGTTAGGAGTTTGATAGGAAAAGCATCAGTGCAATACAGAACAGTATTGTTTGAATCTTCACTTATTATACATTTCTTCTCAACTGAAAAATTATAACATGCACTCCTTTATCATAATTTTCAAGTGGGAGTTTCCTACATTATCATTATAATGTTTATGTAAATCATCAATGCCTTTGCTGTGCTCAGACCAGCACCCTCACAATATACCAGGGCTTCTGCAGTGCTCACGATAACATCCTTGCAGTTTCTCATGCTATCTGACTGCTATAGTCACTGCGAGCTGTTTGGTAGAGCCTTCTGGAGCTTTAACTGTACCACATTGGAAGTGCCTGAATATGTAAACTATCAGTGGATTCTGGTCTGGACACTTGCCCAGGTATCCCTCAGGAACCTTGGTACTGGCCTCCCATCCTTGTGGGTGGACTGGACTGGATTGTTGCATGTCTGGTTGCCTGATCAGGATTCTATTTTGAGTCATAGACTGAGACTTCCATCATTCGTGGGTCATGTTGTGGAACATCTTTCCTTTTCTGGTCATGGCATGGGATATTCATCATTCTCTGTTCATGGCAAAGGACAGTCATCAATGTCTGATCATGGCTCAGCAGTCAGGACATTTATTCTCTGGTCATTCTGATCATGGCTCAGGACACTCATCATTCTCTGCTCATGACACAGGATAGTTATCATTCTCTGGTCATTCTAGTCATGGGCCAGGATTTTCTTTATTCTCTGGTCATGGCTGAGAACATTCACCATTGAGGTCACTCTGGTCATGGACTGGGACAGTCATCCTTCTCTGGTCATTCTAGTTATTGCTCAGGACATTCACCATTTTATGTTCATGACTAAGAAGAGTCCTTCTCTCCTCTAGTGATGGATCAGTACAGTTATTCTCTAGTTATTCTAGCCATGGCTCAGGGTAGACATCATTCTCTGGTCATTTTAGAAATAGCTTGGGATATTTATCATTTTCTGGTTATGGCTCGGGACAGCCATCATTCTCCAGTCATTCTAGTCATGACTCAGGATATTCATCATTTTCTTTCATGACTAAGGATAGTCATTTTCTGGTCATTCTAGTCATGGTTCAGGACAGTCATCATTGTCTGGTCATTTTCATCATGGCTCAGGATATTTATCATTTTCTGATCATGGCTCAGGACAGTCATCTTTCTCTGGTCATTATATTCCTGGCTTGGAATGTTCATCATTCTCTTGCCATGGCTTGGGACAGTCATCATTTTCTTGTTATGGTTTGGGATACTTATCATTTTCTAGTCATTCTGATCATAGCTCGGGGGCATTTATCATTGTCTAATTATGGCTCAGGACAGTCGTCATACCCTGGCCATGGCTCAGGACAGTCAGTCTCTGGTCATTCTATTCATAGCTGTAGACAGTCATCACTCTTTAGCCATGGTTGGAGATATTCATCATTCTCTAGTCATAGCTTGGGTATATTCATCATTATGTGGTCATGGTACTGATAATCTAGATATATTCAAGTAAGATGTGGATCAGGAAACAGCTGGTTCATGGTGCCCAGGGATAAAGCACTAGATAACTTAGGTTTAGATAGTGACCCAGGCACTGGAGGAGCCTCAAAGGAAGTATGTGAATGAGTGCCCATCACCAGCTCACGTATCCAGGGATGCAAGAGGCTATCCATTCCAGTTAAATACTGATACCCCTCTGATAATGGATACTCCAAGGAAGCATAATAAACAGGGACAACAACTGACAAAGCAGCATGGGATGCTATAACCAGGTTTGGTACTTGTTTAGAGGTGTGCCTGGATCAGTTGTAAGTAATGTGAGAATTTTCCTTGATCAGGCTTCTTTGTAGCCAGAGGAAGGCAGAGAAAGTAAATCTCCTACTCTAACTAAGGACAATGCAGCTGCTGCTAGAGCTGACCTGCATAATTTTCCACCTTGGAGACACTCATTTGCCACTTCCGTGCAAGCTATAGTCCCCCTCTATGACCCAAGAAACCCATAACATGTATTTAAACTGATTGAAAACACTTCGCACGTAACCCAATACCATATTCAATCATATCTGCCACCAAATCTGCAGGCACAGAGAGTTCTGAATTTTGCAAACACAAACTGCTTGGACCAGACTGTCAATATGCCAATCAGGAGAGCAAATGTATTGGATATGATCCTCACTAATATTGGAGAGTGCTGCTCACCCCGTACAGTAATGTCAATGCCCCCTTTGGTATATACCTAACTAGGCACTTCCAACAACTGGAACATCCACAGAGGTTCTTCACTAAAATAATACAGGGCATAAGTAACATGTCCTCTGCAAGCAGTCTCAAAGCCCTTTCCTTGTAGTCTGTCTCCTACAGGCTGTTGAGGAGAGATCTATCCCTGACATACAAGGCATTGTCAGACCTACCCCTGATGGACCTCCTACATATATGCAAAAGAAACAGAACCAGAATTACCCATTCTAAAGTCTTAAATCTTGCCTGTGATATAAATAGGTCCGACTGGAGAGACAGGTATATATACCAGAGACTACCCCTTCTTTGGAACCAGCTCCCCATTCATGTGAAGCAGCGTTTCTCCCTAACCTAATTCAAGTGTAACTTGGACAATTGGATAGGGAACAGGGAATGGATCCCTGGTTTGGCACCTATGACCCTAAAGGACACAGGCAGCCTGCAAATGATTCATCTTCCAGTCCCCTGCTTACACTTATCAAGGCTACCAGAACCTGTCAGAGATTTGAAATGCATAGCTAGGCTTATAAATGCTCATGTGATTATTAGCCTAGGAAACACCTATGGACCTATGACCCTATGAACCTATTTATAGCTGTCCTACTCTCATTTGTCTGCATGTTTGGGAATTGCCTCAGGTCTTGATGGTAAGCTGGACCCTTGCAATGAAGGAAAAAAAGGAGAGGAGCAGTTGGTAGGCAGATGATCAGGGTGACCTGGAGAAGAAGAAGACTCTGATGCTCATCATCGAACTTGGCTGTGTTGTGCAGGCTGACAAACTGACTGATGTGCCATATTTGGCATACATACCTATTGTAGTTACTTTGTTCATTGTTTTTAAACCATCCCTTTCTCATCATTCGCCATCATCTCCAGTCACTCAGTTGTACCATTTGTATTTCTTTGTCAAGAAGCCTATACCCCATCCATTCCCTAGGGTTGACAGACAAGCACACTAAGAGGAGTGTTGTTATCTATTAAAGAAATGATGTTTTTTGCTTTAAGGACCTAACCCTCTGCAATTGTCAGCCTTCTGCAGGCTCCAGGACTGCTGCACACAAGGACACATGTGTGCTGTCACACATACTAGTCCGAGATATAGGCAGTGTGATTTTTCTAGGCTCTGACTCTGAGTGAGTCACCTGCACTTTTGCAGGTATCATTAGTGCAATGAGCCAAAGATTCTTTTCTCATTTCTAGATGAGAAAGCCATAATCAAACATGGGCAATATGGGCCGTTGTCATGGCTTTATCAATCTATGCCACAGAGCAGGGCCATGCATTGAGCATTTAAAGGCCCACTTCTTATAGGACTATAATTTTGATGCCATTCAGCATTTTGAAAGTCCATTGCTACTAAATATTGGCTTTTGCAGAAATCTTATAAGGGCTTGTCATGCATGCTTAGAAATTGTTTTGGGTGGTACAGTGATGACCGTGGTTAGTGTTACTGCCTCACAGCAAGAGGTTCTTTGATTTGATTCTTGGCTGGGGCACCTTCTGTGCAGAGTCTGCATGTCCTCCCTGTGTTTGCATGGATTTATTGTGGGTGATCCTGTTTCCTCTCACATTCCAAAGACATGCATCTGGAGTATTTCTCCCCAGGATCTCTGCTGAAAATGGGGCTCTGTCCCAGTCTGACTTTCCCAGTACACAAGTGTTAAATAAATAAATAAAATAAAATAAAAATAAATGTTCTTTAGTACATCTTTGCATATTAGGTTTTAATAAATCCAGTTGTGAGCTCACCTTTCAGAAATAGCATGGCAGATGTTTAATTTGTGTTTTCTTGCAAGATATTCCTGTACACAAGCAAAAATTGTCCAGTTTATGTTGTGGTTATTTATTTGTTCTTTAAGATCTCACTGCCAGCACATTGGTAGCTGAATGAGAGAGCACCAGAATATTGTCTTTAGAACTGCTATTGCTTTCTGTGAAATAGCTGATGCCATGGAAACCACTTCTGGCCCACCTGAATGAGGAGCCATTCAAATAAGAAATATACTATCCTTAAACGGGCCTTCAATACCTGTGCATAGCCACAGACATAGATTTACTGACCACTCCCATGACCTGTTGATAGACACAGACATAGATCTGGTGACCACTTATATCTGTGTGACAGCTCTACCAATACTAAATTACTTGCTTCTGATAAAGTTGTAAGTGGGTTCTTAAATTTATATGTTTAGTCCCAGGAACCACATGTGATTTCTTGCTAGAGATTTCACTTTGCTTCTGCTAAAATGCTCCTTATAGATTGTCTCTTTTAGTCTAAAATGCAGTTTCACTAGAATGACCACACTGGATATACACACTTGCATATCTTGGTACACAGACAGGTTTTTTCTTCTACACAGCAAAAGCTGTCACTTCTTAGCCACCCACTACCACCAGTTTATGCATGATATGGTCACTGAGTGTCTCTTTGTAAATGTTCAAATTAAACAACAGTTGTGCCATTAATGACTGGTTTAACATATTTGTGGTTGTTCATTACTGCTTAGATCCTGTGGCTTTTCATAAAGTAAGCTGGACTGCTCATAAGCATTATTATGTTATTTTATTCCTTTATGCACAGTATTACAACAATGTTGCCCCCCACCATAGAAAAACAGGATAGCACCAAAGTCTAGCTATGCTTATTTACAAAGTATCTTTTCAAGAACTGAAACCTGAGTTTAGTGGCAGGTGATTCATCATTAGCAGAAATCTTTCATAAGGATACCAATGAAACCAATACATCACCATAAAAAACTAAAGGCTTCTCAGTCATTCTGAGATTAATATTTTTAATCTGTTGTTAGAAAGTAGAGTCCAAAACTGATGTGTTTCTATACTATCCTGGGCCTTATTAGATGAAGCAACTCCAGTTCTTTTATGTGAAAAAATCACATACTAATTATGTAGACACAAGTGAGCTGACATTCATAATATCTCATTTGAGGAGGTTTATGTCCTTTTTTCCCTTGGTTGCCCATTCAAAATTGTCTGTCTAGTCCCACACTGAATCCTTCTGTAGTAAAGCCTTCACTAAGTATAAAGTGAATAGAAAGATTAGGCAACAATCTTTGATAGTAACTCTGTGTCCCAATGTAGGACTACAGTGGCAAACCTTCTTTAAATCCAGACACCATTAGCACAAACTCAAATTTGTCTGGTAATTTATGCAGCTCATTTTGGTCAGAAACATGCCCATAGCATGCTATTTCCTCTCTTAAAGATTTTCAATTTTTCTTAATCAATTTTGCATCCATAGTACCCTAGCCTGTGCCATACTTGTTTTAAATTATTTGGATGGTCCTTGTCATTATACTTTGTCACCAGTAAGTTGTCCAGGTAATGCTGTGCTTTTGGGATTCCTGGGAGCATGTGCAGATTCCACTCCCAGCATCAGTCTGTTTTATCTCAATAGCCCTTTTCTATGTGTTTGGTCAAAAATTGGTTTGAAGCATCTGGCTTCCTAGCACAGAGTGGTGAGGTCCTGACTATCACCAAGTTGATTCTAGATCAGCTAGTGGCGCAGGTACTAGAAGAGCTGGCCTGGAGGGGATGAGAGTGAGTGGCCAACACCATTTCATCTATTTTGGGGAGAGGAGAAGACTACTGATACCCTTTGGAGGATAGGTGTAATGCATGCAGCACACGGACCTAGGGAGGGCTTTGGTCTACCAAGCAGCACATAACACTACACCTACCATTGGTCTGGTACTGTATTCTCTCATGACACTATGCATGTAAAGCTTCCAAAGGGATGATAGGGATCAAAGATCTATGGCCTGCCTGGATAACAGCCTCTCACTCGTGTGTCTCTCATTTGTGCTACTGGTCGATTAGAAAGGGTACTGAAAATGTAAATCTGAAGAGACGAAACCTCCTAAGGGGGTAGCATGGAAGGGAGGGATGAAAAACAATCTGCTGGAGGATGAGGAGGTGATGGCTTACAAGAATCAGAGAAAGAAGAGTGAGAACAATGTCAAGGTTTTGATGTTTGCTTGTGCAACCCAGTCTTAGTGAAACACTTCTTTCCACTTAAGAATGCAAAAATATCTTCCATGTTTAAAAAATGGTACTGTGTAGAATGTAGCAAGGGATTTCAAATAAACATAAAGTGCCCAAAGATTCAGATGTCTGCCTTGCCTTGTTTCTGCAGCAGTACAGGTAGTGTTTCCCTCTCATCCCTTTCATCTCCAGACTTAATACTTAAACTCTTCAGTGTATAATAGGTCTGCCTCTGCCTTGGTTCTTACAGCATAGGATACCACTTAGCCTAATGACATTAAAGGACTGTCCTAACTTTCCAGCAGTGTTTTGATTTCATTGCTTTTTATTATGCCAATTCAAATGTAAGTGTTTCCTTCAAATGTGTTAATAGCTTTGGCAATATTTCCCCTGGGGCAGCATTCTTTACAATCTGCTATTTCACTTTATCAAGTACTCATTGAGTTCACCCTTCTTGATCCAGCCTTTTCAACATATCACAAAAATACAAATGTAGCACTTGGAGTTTGCCATCATATTATACAGGTACCTAAGTATGGAGTGAAGGTTTACATTTTCAGTTGCATATGGTGTTCAAAATGGCAGGTTGCCTTCCATAGGTACTGATCTGGGAGCATGGGGGTACCCAGAGTTCATTATCAATTAGCAAAGAGAAAACATGCTGCTATAATCACAGCTAAGTGGGCATTACAGTGATGCAGCAGTTAGCCCTGTCGCCTCACAGCAAGAGGTTCTCCGGTTCAGTTTTTGGCTGGGTTGCCTCCTGTGTGGAGTCTGCATGTCCTCCCTGTGTTCATGTGGGTTTCCTCCTGGTTCTTCAGTTTCCTCCCACATTCCCAAGACATGCTGCAGGTAGATTGGACACTCTATATTGGCCCTAGGTGTGAGTGTGTGCATGTGTGTGCCTTCAGAGGAAGGTTGGATGCCAGGCTGGCAACTTGACACCGTAAAACTATACTGTTACTCATTCTGCAGATGAATGATCTGCTGTGGTGACCCCTAATGACAGAAGCCGAAAGCAGAAGAAGATAGTCGCAGCTAAGTAGTAAACCCATGGGGAGAGAGGGAAATATGCATTAATGGCGATGGAGTCAAATGAAAATAAGTGCAGAGCGTGCAAGCTGTACGTGCCTCAGCATATTCACATAAGCTAAGAAGTGAGAATGTCAGAAATGTGTCTTGTTACTTTAAAGGGGCCAGTGCACTGCTTAAATCTGTTTTTTTTTTATTATATTAAAGGATATTTTGATGAATCCTATCATGGCTTAAATACTGACCATTTTCTTAATGATATTTATTTATTTATTTATTCATTGAGTTCTTTAATATTTATATATGTTTATAGAAGCCACGGTGGTGCAGCGGTAGCGTTGTCGCCTCACAGCAAGAGGTTCTCCCGTTCGATTCTCAGCTGGAGTGCCTTCTGTGTAGTGTCTGCATGTCCTCCCCATGGTAGAGTGGCCTCAGACAAACAGGCGTGAATGGGTGTGCCTTCGCTAAAGGTTGGGTGTCGGGCTGGCAACTCGGCACCATAAAAAATGTACTGCCAATCATTAGTGGACCGGAGTTCCGCTGTGGAGAACCCTAACCAAGAAAAGCCGAAAAAAAGGCAAACAAAAACATTAAAGGTTTGAAATGGGAAAAGTGCTCTGTCATAAAGAGGGGCAAAAAACAAGGGTAACACTCAGGAGAACAGGAAAGGTATGAATAGGAGGTAGAAGAGCATGGAAGGGAGGGTAATTTTTTTGTGGATGGTACCCATTTTTTCCTAGAAGTAAACCTGGAGAAGAATGTAAGAGAAGGTGAATGTTTGGTAAGAGGTAGAGAATACGTAGCAGGCCAACTACAAAACACATAACAGAGACAAAGACTGACAGGGGAGGTGCCAATACACTGCAGGAGGGGGAGGATAGTTGGAGGCAGGGACATATACAAACAAAGGGAAGACACTGGTGGAGGTCAGGACTGACCAGCACATACAACAGGCCATTGATACAAACTGGTGGACTACAATGGGCTGGGGAACATGTGGTAATGTTTCCTATATAACAGTATTCATGCAATCCCCAAGGGGAGCTCAGACAGAACTCATGGGCTTGTAAGTAAATACTTGGCTATCAGTCTACAGACTTATACAAGCCTAACCAATGCCCAGAGGTCCAAATCAAACCTTATATCTGTGAGGTAAAGACCTTTACCATTATGCCAAACCCACCTCAAAATTCTAGCCTTGCTTTTTAGATGACCGTAGCGAGTTTTTAACCTACAATCTTCTAATCCAAAATCAGACTCCTTATCCATTAGGTTACATGGCCAACCACGGCCACTCTGACCACCTTCCCACTAGGTCATACCTGAGGTATTTCTGGCAGAGCTGAGCTGTGATGCATCTCTACCAGTTGCAATGGGAAGCTTTCTAGGTAGCTGATATGGGGATCCAGCTGCTCGCCCAGGCATTCTTCTATCTCTTCAACCTGTTCCTTGTGGGTAACAAACTTGTCACCAGTGTGAATGATGGCACTCCCAGTCAGTGAAGCATAGGACCTAGGCCTTGTCACTGGCTTTGTTGTGCAGCTGCTATACATAAAGGTAAAATAAAAAGAGAGAAATAATATAACAAACATAATAAGTTATAGAAAAGGGATAGTGACAAAGGGAAGTAGAGGACAGAGTGAGAGAGACAAATAGATATAAAATCAATATTCACAATAAGACATATACTGTGTTCTCATGGGTTTCCTCTGCTGTGGGCGGATTGGACACTCCAAATTGGCTATTGGTATGAGTGTACATGTCAGTCTTGTGGTATGGAAGAACAGCCGAGGCAAGGCTAGCTGTCCGGTGGTGTGAACCTTGGCTCTAGTTGATTGTTACTGTTGAAGTGACACCCTGACCACATGTGTAAAAAAATGGGAAAAGGGGTTGTGGATGGATGGATGAATGGCTGAAGGTATACATAACAATAATGATATCATACCAATTATAAGTACATCAGTAAAGATCCACCTCTTGCAGAAGGATTAGCTAAGAACAAATGTGTTCTTTAACACCCCTGTTAGCTGAAAATGTAAAAGATATATCATGATGTGTCTGTTGAAGTCATTGATCTGCCCACACATGCTGAATGCACTCTGCAGGTGCTCATTTGGGTTCTTCAGAGTGACTAAGCCTCTTAGCATGATTATGACCACAGCTGTGATGTGCAGAAGAAAGATTCAGACACTTTCACAAGTAGGGCCTCTCATTAACATAGAGTGTGTGCTCAGAGTCTTGAATTTACATGATATAAATACTGACAGCCATCAAGAGATCCATTGCGCTACAGAAGCTCCATGGCAGCAACACATTTCTGTAATAGGTGCAGCAGAGTTTTGACAAGGATGCAAAACATCTGCTTCACATGATAAATCTTAACTTTTTTTTATTATCCCTAGCTGCTCTGTCTTCATCATGTACGGCTTTGTACAACTGTTTATGCAATGTGATGTTTGAATGCAGTGGGAGTGTTTATACGCTACTGCTACAGTACAAAGTTCAATCAAGGTAAGTGTACTAATTAAAAAAGGAGGTTACCTAGGGTTAGACTGTTTGTAGTAAAGGAGCAATTCAGCATTAAAGGTGCAAAGCATACTTTTTTGGAATTCATGTGTATTGCATTTGTGAAACATACTACAAGATAATGCAGGTATCAGGTGTACCTACTGTTGCTGAATGATGGTGGGTTATGTTTTCTGTTACTGGTCACAGTACAGTTAGCACTTAGTTACTGACCATTCAGTCATACATTTCTTGCCATAGATGTGCTGAACTGGCATTGTGGTGAGAGATTTGTGATTGGGGGCTTCCTAAGAAGCAGTAAATGTGTCACAGTTGACGGTAACAATTAGTAGCTCTGATTTTGTTAATGCGTACCACTACATGTACAGAGACTGCATGTTGCTAGCTGTAGTAAAAATGGTATATCATATCCACAGAAACTGCACAATATAGCTTTTATGGGCTATGACATCCCTGTATAAAAGGATATATGGAATATGTTCACATCTGTATTACAGAAAATTCAGCTTACACAATTTTTAATCCACCCTTGGTTGAAGAACCCATACACTGCCTGCCCACAAACAGGTTCCATCATTTGCTAGGTATGGTTTGTATCTGTAAAAATAAGCACACCAGGCACCTGTGCATACAATCCCATGAAGTAAGTGGCATATCAGATGCAAGGTCGGCAATGGGTAACTGTCACACAGAAACAGGTGACAGGGCTGTTCTAAATAAGTCTGTTGTCAGATGAATTCAAGACAGTCTATGGCCACCAGTATTTTAGGGAAATGGACCATATTATAAAAGTTCCATACTGTATTGGCTGCCTCTTCCATAGTAAGAGGACTCCGCATATACTCCCACCACATGCTGCAACATGGCATCAAGGAACTGGTCGACTTTCCTAGAGGAAGATGCCAGGGATATCCCCACTGTGCCTGCTGGTGGTCAGGGGGAGGTCCTTGTAACCAGTATTCTTAAAGCCACGAGTACTTGGTAACCAATAGGATAGGAAGCCCACAACTTCCATGGGTCTGCAGATGAGGGGGGGGTACATTGCAACTATCTCCTGCACGTTGACTCTGTCCATACTGTAGCCGTCTATAATTTCAGTGTCATGATGCACATGAAAATTTAAATGTGGTTGGATGACACTGTGCCTTTGAGGGTGACGACTTGCAACATTGTGAATATGGGTGATGTGCACATCATGTCACATAAACACATTTGTTAAAGCAGTTATTCATAACATCATTCCTCTGTTCTCCTGCAATAACTTCAGGATATTATAGCAGTCAAATCCACTGCAGGTGACCCCAGTTGTCATGGACTATATATTTTTTTCTGAATCTCTCCACCATATTGTTTACATTCATTTTCATCCGACAATTCCGTCATTTTAATAATGTTGCTTATTACCATGTCATTTACCACTTTTAGCATACACTGCAGGCAGCTGCACTGATTGGCCTATCTTGCTTACACTCACGGCATCTATGAAACACAAGCACTCTGTGAGTGGCTGCTCATCGGCCACAGTTACAAGTACAATGAGGGAAATGTTTTTGAATCCCAGAGCTTGTTGTTTTAGACACATCTAGAATTATTTTGCTTGTAATATTGACTGAAATTATTGATAACACAGCTGCAGTGCCAATTCCAGTTTTAGTGCGACCAGACTGGGGTAAAAGAAATATGTTTGATAATCACCAATCAATTAATGCATTTCTAAGTACATCAAACCACAGGTTTTATTATCTGCAATTAGATATTTTCTATTAGATCCAGAACTGTTTCCAACATCCATCACTTTGTGCTTTTTTATTTGATATCAGACATTTTGTGTCTTGCTTTTATCACATAATTTGTTTTTATTGGTTCTCCATTAATGTACTCTGTGGGCTTGTTTGTGATATCTTATACAATCTTTCAGTCTAAACCTACAACATTTAGGTCTATAAGCTATTTTTCCTCATTTTAAATATTGTCTTGGAATTCAAATGAATATAGGTTATGTGACTGACAAATATTTCCTTGAAAGTCCATGAGTATGAAATTGGGAAAATTCAAATGACACACAGACAGACTTGGATTTTATGGGAGCAAAATCCCATGTCACACTTACAGTAAAATACCCCCAAAGATAGTTTATTCACAGAGTGTCCACTTCAATTGCATTGCAGATCATAAACTCTTTGGCAATTATGTCTGTTGACACTGTCCTGTTCACAGGTCGGCTTGTGCTTAGCTCTTTTTAAAGTAATCTCTTTTATGTGGCTTCTTAGTGCATTTTTTCTTACCTGTGTATCCTTCACCAAAATGACCATGTACAACCAGTCTATGTAATTCTGTTGTGTGTTCCAAAATGCTTTGATTTCTTACAGTGGTTTGATTTATGGAACTCAAACCTTTGTTCATTTATTAAATTCTTTGGATTCATATGGCTTGCGAGGTAGTAACAGTTTCTTTAAAATATTTCCCATATAGTATAACTGGTGCTACTAAGCTGCTTAGTAATCCGCACATTCAACAAAGATGACTGTTTTTATCAGATGTGACATATCTGACTGTATAATGCAATTATTTCTCCAACATGGGTAACCACTACTTCAGCAAGGTCAAATAGGTTTTTAATATTTTAAATAACCAGCAGCGCCCTTTATATTTATATTCTCTTCCAACTTATGTTCAGCTGCCACACCCAAGTTACAATGCATTCAGTTGTCTGACACATCACTAGGAAGTTCTAGTATTTTAATGCCAATGCAGGCTACATGCATAAATCACTTCTCTGTTATAAATAATCTCAGTCACTTTTTATTTTGTTTACTGTACAAGAATACAAAAATACTGGAAGGAGAGGTAATTAGAAAACAGCATAACACAGCCATGTAGCAATAAATAGCATGAAGGTATCACAATACAGCCAAACAAGAATTAAAACACACATGAGTGCTGCCATAATATGGGAATGCAAAAACAGTGCTGCATGCTGAATCATCACAGTTATAGTAATAGCATTAGCCATGCTATGAGCAATCACATGACCCAGGGATGGCAGCATTCAGGTGGCATTCCCAATGCTATACTCATTCACATGCTCATCAAAATACCTCATAGCTGCAACACAGGCAGAGCAGCTATCCTGAAAATGTGTGCCACAGCAAAGTGCCAACTGATTTCATTATATGAATGTAAAAGAAAGGGCAGGTAGGACAGTTAGAAATGGAGAACAAGCTGAGAAATATACGGAAGGATAAAGGGAAGGGAAGATGAGTGTGTATGTGTAGGGGTGAAGGATATAATTTTGGGGGACAGATGCACATTTTTGTTTTTTTTTGAGAAGAGGTAGGGGAAAGGAGTATGGGGAGGTAATATTATGAAGGGGGTACAGGGAAGGAAGAAGAGGAAGACAAACAAACATAGAATGCAGAGAAAGACTGACAGGGGACATGAGGTGGGGGCAACACAGACAGACAGACAGACAGACAGAGGGTGGGCAACTGTTGATGTGGAGGACTGGAATTCAAAGAGATGATGGGGAAGGACACAAAAAGATGGGAAAGACAGTAATGGGGGATAGGGAGGTTTGTGGAAGTCCTCACAAATAAGACCAGTGGCTGACATCATTGGGGGAACTCCCACTTCTGGTAGCCTGATGAGATCAGGTCCAGGTAGCTGTGCAACTCACTAAGCTAGCTGAGGAGTATCTCCAGGCTGCCAGTTCAGGCGCTGAGCCTTGAGTCTGCCTAGAACCTCACCAGCTGCCGAACCTCATACTGGGTGACCCAGGAGATGCCCATCCAAACTACCCTCAGATAATGAGCCTTATTCTCCCCTCTTGAGAAGTGCCAATGGAGGCCACCAGAGAGCTTTCCAGATCACCATCCACAGAGGGACTTTCATATTCCTGTAGTGAGGCAGGCCTATGGACTGCTGATGACCATTTGGTCAGCACTGTGGCTGACACAGAGTGAGGCAAGTACTGCCTCACCCCTGCCTGCAACATATCTGGTCCTGCAGAACAGTAAAATAAAGGAGAAAAGCAAAACAGCAAAGCAAAATAGTACAAAAATTGGAAAAAAATATATTTATTTATTTATTTATTTATTGATTGACATTTGTTAACCGGGTTTGTCCAACTGGGCTTGTGGCCCATTTTCAGTGGAGACCCGAGGAGAAAAGCTCCAGTAATACATTTTAAAACAAGTACAATTTTAAACAATATTGATATAATAGCAGTTATAGCAAAACGATTCACATATGTTGGGATACATGCATAAAGTTAAAGTTGCATTAAAAAGAAGCTAAGTAACAATTTTACATTGATATAGTTCAACAGGTTAACAAATAACATTTTTTGTTTGAAGAAAATTGTGCAAATGCGTAGTAGACACATTGGAGAGAGAGGTGTAATGAGGTACTAAGTATGGTCCTTTTGAGGGTACATAAAGGGAAGGAAGACTAGGTAGGGTCATGGCAAGGGCAGGCTCTGGAATTGAGAAAATAAGCTTTTAGTTCATTTTTAAAGTGTGAAGTGTGGGAGAGTGAACGTTAAGTACTGCTTCACCCCAGCCTGCAACATATCTGGTCCTGCAGAACAGTAAAATAAAGGAGAAAAGCAAAACAGCAAAGCAAAATAGTACAAAAATTGAAAGTCTGCCTAGAACCTCACCAGCTGCCGAACTTCATACTGGGTGACCCAGGAGATGCCCATCCAAACTACCCTCAGATAATGAGCCTTAATCTCCCCTCTTGAGAAGTGCCAATGACATTGCTATACTACACTATACTTACACTCTGAACTGGAGAGCCAGGATTGTTTTCTCTCAGACGATTCAATTGTCTTCAGTCTCCTGTGGTGCCTAACACAGAATTAACATTAATGAGCACAGGACATCCCTGACAGCTGAAGGCAGTTAGGCTTACAGTATAATGACAATGCAAGAACAGAATGCTCTCAGTAACAAGTGGCACTCCCTCTCCAACCTCTTCTTTGGACTGGTAGAAAATATCTAGGTGGCACCTCTTATTCATGCTGGCACTGGTTGCCAGAGAATGTGATGCCAGTTGGATCACTTACCACCCTGGCAAACTGCTGTTAGGCACCCACCTTTTAAAGAAGGCTTTCATAGTCCCATAACATGTGCTACAGATGACTCCTGTCCGGCAGGTATATAAAGATTTACACCATGCTAGAGCCCTGCCACAGTTTATGAATGTTAAGGCCGTGTCACTCGCTATCTCATCTCCAGTAGAAAAATGGTTGGGATGCATAGCCATATGAAACAGGCAGCAATTGATGCTCACTGATGGACATCAGAGCAGCAGAATTCCCATTAACATCAGCATGCTGTATGCAACCAATAGCATGATGAAAAGTGGCATTCAGACTTCACAGATGCACACACCCTTTTTGACCTCCTAGCCCATGAATGGGCACAATGGACAGTGGGGTAGCTGGACGTCCATACTCACTAGTGTGATGCAAATAACATTACATGGCAAGGATTCACATTTTGATTTACCATCTGTGACCTTGCAACCCATAAAGAAGCATGACAGGCAATGGGGTAGCATGATGTCCATGACCAGTAGACTGATGCACGGCAACATCATCACTGAGGTTCACAGGCATATAAAGCCTATGTAACTTCCCAACCCAAGAACTGGTACAATGAGAAGTGTAGTAGCACAATGCTCATAATAAATAGTGTTATGCAAAGTTATATTACAACAGCCAGGCTTTACAGACATATGCAGGTGTATAACCTTCCAGCCCATGAATGGGCATGAGGGACAGTGATGCTCATGGGCAGCAGTGTGATGCAAAGTGACATTAGTATGACCAGGTTTCACAGGTGAGTATGCACTACATGACCTTTCTGCTCATGAAGAAGCAAGAACAGGGCCTGCAGCATAGACTAGAGGTGATAGCATGATTCAAAGACACAATAAATTACTTCATTATCATAAAAAACATGCTATGCACTCTGTTTTAGCATAATGACATTTTGAATCACCATTTTGAAGAATATCATATTACATTGAGTAATGCAGAGGATCAGAGCCATGTGAATATCAGAGTGCACTCCCATGGCAAACTAACAGAAAGCGGGACAACTATAGATGGACCTAAAGACTGCAGTGACCACACGAGGTATGAAAGCAACAAGTTCACTCATTCAGTAGAGGAATGTGTGGGGTAAAAATGCACAAGGCATGATGGGATTGGCAAGTTGTGGGGGCTCAACTTGGCAGGGCACATTGAACAGGAAAGATGGAATATAGTCCTGTTGGTGGTGGGGGCTCAACCTGAAAGACCAATGGGTCATGCAGGATAGGCTGCTGTCCTTTTATGGCTGAATTCAGCCTGACAATCACAGGGATCTGGCAGGATAAGCTGCTGTCCTGTTGGGGGGGGGGGGGTGAGCTTGACCTGAAAGGGCAGAAGGAAGAGGCAGGACAGGTTGCCATCCTATTGGGGTGGATCTCTAACTGCTGGAGAACAGGGACCTGGAAGGACCAGTTACAGTTCTGTTTGGGGACTCAGCCTGACAGTGCACACTGAACTGGTAGCATGGTTTGCAGTCCTGTCTGGGGGGGGGGGGGGCCCTCTTTGCTTTGTACTGGCTATGTTAGTCTTCATCCATACATATTAGTATGCCCTCTTTGCTTTTGTATTAGCTACTTTATCTTACAATGCCTTCCTAGAATGCATTTCCTAGTTGCAGCAGTACGGTTTAAGGGTATAGGTGTCTTGTATAAACTATGTAAGACCTGTGATAAGATTCATGCCATCCTGAACTAACATGATTTTTCAATGACTTGCTCCAATGCAAGTAGTCAATATGTAGTGATGCTGTGCACAAGCATGTGGGGTTATTGGCCTCTTCCAAAGTCACTGACCTCAATATGGTTTGTCATTCCAAGCCTGTTTTAACTGACACTTAAACAATGGACGATAATGTCTCCCACTCCCTCCCTTGGCAAAGGATGCCTTATAACAGCAGTGGTCCATTTCACAGCAAGACCTTACAATTAGTTCTAGATCCAGGCTTCCATCCTGCAGGTAGTGATTGAATTTCCTGTCCTGTATATAATAGTTGTTAGTGACATAAATGAGATATCCTCTGAATTATGGCAGACTTGAAAATGTTTTGCTTGGATATTGTGATTTCTTTTTTAAATATAATTTAGGACATCAAGTTCCACCTGCCCAGACTTATCATATTGGCAAGCCTTCTTTGCCCAGGGCTAGTTAGTAGCTTCACCCAGGTGATGTTCATGTGATGAAGGGTTCCCTCCATTCTCTCCTAGTTCCCACCAGGAATACATAGACATACACACACACACACACACACACACACACACACACACACACACACACACACACACACACACACACACACACACACACACACACACACACACACACACACACGCACGCGCACACTCACATACATACTTCACCTATTATTTTACTAGATGGGACTCTAATAAAACACTGGTCACCATCTTTGCAGATGAGAACTCTTCTCCTGGACCAGTGGATTGGCTATCATGTCTGACTTGTCATAATTTTGGTGCCTTCATCCATCCATGGCCAGGATTAGTTTGTTATAGTAGAGTCATCATATAATATCATATAATATGCAAAAATGTTTATACTTGTTTTTTTGTTTAAGCTATCTAGTAGCAGATTCTTAATAGGTTCATAGGTTCACAGGTAAGTAGTAGGCAAGCTGCCCTTGCAGACCATTTTCCCTTTTTGTGCCTGAAATAACCTATCCCACTCGGTTATAGAATGCCCTTTCCCATCACATCATTGATATTTATAGATATTATCTCTAATGACAATAACTAGGATTATACTATACTTAATTTTAGGGGAGCCATGCCTGGGATAAAGATTTAAGAGCTGCATCTGTCCTTTAATAGTACAGGGGGCACTAGTGGTGTCAGTTTTTGTTTCCCATCCATAGAACTAAGTTGTGCTTGAAAATGGACAGGGATGAACTCTGTTTTATGTGGCTATGGAGTCTTTTCCTCAGCAGCTCTCTTCTGTGAAATATACTTGTTCCTCCAAACCATTCTGATGCCATTTGACTTGCTGATGTGCAATAAATCCATCAATAATTGGTCAGAGGATGCATTGTATGCCAGATACATTAACTGTGTTAATTCTGTTAATTCTGAAGGTGTTATAATCATATTTAATATATACTCACTGTGCAAGAAAATGAGTTCTGGAAAAGGTTATTTCTGCTCAAGTGGAGCTGGAAGCAAGTTTTTTCATAGAAAGCTACAAGTAGAAGTGATTAGTTTTTTACTTTATTAATTTGTTATCCATGTAAACAGTGTTTTGGATGTATGTGCAAGGTTTCTTGAGTGATCTGGTGTGCTGACCTGTTCAAATTATTATAAAGCATGTAGATAGAGACTGATAGTTTCAAACTCAACCTCCAGATAAAGCTGTTTAGCAGCTAGTTGTCTTATTGCTTTTAACTATATGACTGGGTTCAGCATTGTGGGAAATGGTCATCTTTCCTTCTTTGTGGGGATGGATTTCTTGTAGCATGCTTACCCTCAGAAAAGACCACGAGTCTCAGTCCAACGTTGTATCAGGGGGTTACACAGCAGACATATTAGGGGTTTTATTTATAGTAATGTATTTGGGTTACCACACAAGTCAGAATTGCCGAAGCATAACAGGGTGAGATGGCAGCTATTCATATAGTGTTTCTTCTTTTTTCAGAAGAATGGAGTCATTGTATTTATAAGTTAGTGTATAGAGGGAAGTCTAATTTCACAACTCCCCAAAAAACAACACAGGCTCTACATTGTCTGTCAGTGATCACTTATCATCCAAGGTGCAGTACATTCAGATTAAGTACTAAATTGAGGGGAATGTGGAGGAAAATCCCTGCCACAAAAATATTTTCTGTTTAGTATTTTAAGGTTATCTTATTTGCTGATAAGGTGGTCTGCGTGACTGCATATGTTATGACACTTGTATACTTGCACTGCCAGTTATTAGAATTTATTGTCGAAGAGCTGGGATATGAGATCTGGTGTTTTACAAACTAATGATCCTCATATCTAGAAAAGAAGGTATAAGCAACCTGTAGTGTTTTCTTACCTTTTCCACAAGGGTGGTATAGGGTGGATTCTGAATAAGACCCAAAGCTGACTTCTGATTTTTGGATAAGGAGGTACTGGGTCATTCAACCTACACATGGGGACCATGTCGCATCATGAACAATATGAGCTTCATTGTCAAAAGACTGAAGTAGAGCAACCCGAATCACAGAAGACTAAAAGCACACAAGCCCAGACAAGGAACTTTGTGCTCTGCAAACAGTATATCTCCCCAATGAAGTATGAGGAACTGCACCCTCCACAATTCTGTTATGCATGCACTTATTTATCTCACAAATCATACCACTTTGAAGAAGGTGAAATATTTGGTGGTGCAATAAGACTGAATATTCCCTTTTCTGTACATTGTTAGAATAATTGAGCAGCAGAGCTTTCTGCTGCAAAAATCTGCTTTGCATTTGTTTTTCTTTGTGGAACTGTTTTGCACATTATCTTATACCTGGGCAATACACAAATGAAACTCTGCTCACTGCTTTCAAAATTTTGATTTCTGGTTCTTTTAAACTTGGTATTCAAATGATATGGCCTTTCCTGATTCAGTCTGTTGTGCATAAACCAGAATATGGTTGTAACTTTGATTGGGGTGGGGGACATCCGAACTGCAGGTTTGCTGGGTAGCTCAAAGAAATGAATGCTCTTTACTTTAAAAAATCAGCTGGCACTAGGAGAAAGCATAAAAGAAATTAAGTATATTATTGGAAAGAAAAAGAAGAATCTGGATACTCGGATGATTTCTGTCATAGCAGTAGTATCATATTCTAATATGATGCATTTGAACAACTTATGTTTCCCAAAAATGATTGCAGTAGCCATTATCTCCAAAGCTGCTGAGGTTCCAAGAACCCTGATGCTTTGTGTCTTCTTGTTAAGGCAATGACCAGGAAGAGCAGAATACTTGAATAACTGAGAGGAATTCATAATCATGACTAGAGCAAGGCTTCTATTTTTAATTAGGGTCTTAAAAATAAGCAAACCATTTTCCAGTTTAAGACAGGGGGACATATACTGCTAAATATATATGATGGGCCATGAGTTGTATCATACAAGTGATTTATTAAAACTCACTTCAGCAAAAGTTAGAATCTATATGCACTCTTCTCAAAGGAAAACTGTTGGTGGCAATTCATAAAACAAGCATTTCCTCTAATGCAGCAGACATGAATAGAGCAATCAGTCCCATCCAGTATGCATATCACTTGCACCCCCCCCCCCAAACAAGCACACAAATACAGTTACACAACCACATGGTTGGGGGAAACTTTTTCCTTTAGTTGCATACTGAAAGCATAGTCTGATTTTACTTAAGAACAGGGATCCTGGTTAATGAGCACTTTTTCTAAATGATGTTTGCTGACGTGATTTGCTGAGAATTTACATTTCAATACATTTTCTAGCTGAAAGTGAACTAAACATTATGGGCACTTTTCAGTCATGGCTTATGCAAAAATGGGAAGGTCACATTCAAAATATATGGAGAGTTTTGAGAAGACAATGAAGCAATGTTCTTTTTGTAAGGTTGGAAGAAACTGGAGTATCTGAAGAAAATTAATTCAAACACAGGAAGTAGATAAAGACTCCATGCATACAGCCTGTGAACAGAAGTCAGGACAAAGCCATGGCCCTGCATCTACATTTGCATAGCAGGGATCTGAATGATGACAATTTTGATTATCGATTAGCTGGTGGCATTATTTGGTGACTATAGCTGGACTACTTACTGCCATTAATGAACTGCAAACTGGTTTGTTCATTGATCGCTATACTTAGCTCCTGAGGATGGGAGCTAATACACATGTATCAAAAGGTGGTAGCAGTTTTTCTGACATGTAGCAATGTTACAGAAAATTGCAAAATGTTTTCTGAAGGATTGTATAGGTCAGAATAAAACAGTCATTCCTTGACGGATGGCAGGCCACACATGTCTAAACAAATGCAAACTGAAAGAATTGTGACAATTATCATAAAGGTTATAAGGAAATAGTCTGAATACCAGCATGTTCTTTTTATGCACCATTTCTTGACACAGTCTCTGTATTCTTGTTGTGAAATCACCTGAAATAAGAATAGCTATAAAAGGTAGCATATATTAGATGTGCATCTGAAAAAAAAAAAAAAAAAAAAACGGATATCTTCTTGTTTTGCTAGCATGTGCCAGAAAATGTATGCAATTATCTCCTGAAATGGCCACTTGCTTTGTGACAGGAAATGCTTATTTGTTACTCAGGTGCCAGCAACTACCAATTCATGTATAGGAGTTTGTACAAGCTTTGACATGTTCGGAGTGAAAGTGAACTGGATTAAGACAGTGCTTTTTTTATTATTGTAATGTTCAGGATAAAATGCATATGTATTTGTGTGTGTATATATACATGTGCTTGTGAGTGTGTGTGTGTGTGTGTGTGTGTGTGTGTGTGTGTGTGTGTGTGTGTGTGTGTGTGTAAATAAGTGCTTGCGTGTGTGTGTGTGTGTGTGTGTGTGTGTGTGTGTGTGTGTGTGTGTGTGTGTGTGTGTGTATGTGTATGTAAAAATAAGTGCTTACGTACATGTGTGTGTGAGCGTATAAACCAGAGTTAATACAATTAACAGAATTGAAAGGCATGTTTTCCTGGAGTTAGTGTGATACTGTGGTACCTTTCTTTCTTATGCATAGTCTGTAATTTCTGTTTTTGAAACATCATGAGATTGCAATCTGCAAGCCACTTGGTAAAGATGTCCTGTAGCACTGGACTAGGTTACAGAACAGTTTTGTTTACTGATTTGCCATAAAGTGCTGTTATAATAAAACATTTGCAAACAGTGATACTAGTTTCACCTCATTTGTTTTTGCAAATACTTATCTGCCCTATGCTGGAAAGTGTCTGGGACATTCCCCTTGTAGGAGTAGTCCTTACACTCTAAGGACCACTTACTAAATTAGCCACTGTCCTTTCACTTGACCATTAGATTACACTGTATAAGACAGTTACTTTGTATCCCTAGCTTGTTATTTTTTTATTTGTCTGCATTAAGTAAATTTAAGAAAACCTGTTCTGCTTTGCGCCTCCTTGCTAATTGTTGCGCACCAGCCATAAAACGATTGCTTTAGTAGTACATAACCTAGGGGTGGGAAGCCCACTATGTTCAGCTTCACTACACCCAGCTTTGCTTTGTTCCCCTACTCTACCCTCATTTCCCACCCAGCCGACCATAATCTACCATTAACCCCCCACATACACCCATCACTCATGACACCCACTCCCTATACCTTTCCCAAATCTTTATTACTATCATATAAACACTATTGTTTCTATTCTGCTCTTCTCTACTTCCAGCTAACAAATTTGCATCGTTTCCAACAGCCATTCTCCTTCCCATAGTGCTTTACATTACATCCTCTCCTACGCAGACCCCTCCCAACTGTAGCTCTAGGTTGTGCCTGAGCAAAGCTCCCTCTTCCTTTCATCTCTGTGATCTTTTCTGATACACTACAATCGGGTTAATATTTATCTCTCATCTCTTCCTCTGTAGTATCTCTCAGCCTCCCCCTTATGTCTGTATAATGCTTATACCCCATCTCCGCTCAGTCTCTCTAGATCCATGTACAATTAAATCTGTACTTTTTGCTTACTATCCTTCCTTACCACACCTACTCTTCACTGATAATAGACTCCTCACCACATAAATTTATCCTCATTCATATCAATATTCCCCCACACCTGCAGCCTTACACACTCACGTATCTCAAAATCACCTATAAGCCTACAGATGAAACACAATCCATTATTCTACATTACAACTTCTACTTTTCCCGAATAATCCCTTCCTACTCCCTATCTTAACTGCTACCCCATCCTCTATCCTTCATAACCTTCTATTGCTTACATTTCAGAAAAATGTTTCTCCTACAATTTCATATAATACATCCTCTCCTACTTGCACACTTAACATCTTACCAACATCCATTGCCCTCACAATTCCAAAAAAATTCTTATGCTGTGTCCTCCAAGCAAAATATTTCTGAACCTCGTCTCCCAATCACATCGTATCTATATCAGCACTCATATATCCTACTATGCAAATACAATTCTACAAAGCAAAAGACGTTTACTCATAAACTTGGTTGTTGTTGTTCTTCTTTCAGCTTTTCCCAGTTAGGGGTCGCCACAGTGGAACTCCGGTCCGCTAATAATTGGCAGTAGATTTTTATGGTGCCGAGGTGCCAGCTCGATGCCCAACCTTCAATGAAGGCATGCCCATTCACACGTGTCTTTTGAATGCCACCCGACTGTGGGGAGGACATGCAGACTCCACACAGAAGGCGCTCCAGCCGAGAATCGAATTGGAAAACCTCTTGCTGTGAGGCGACAACACTATTACTCATAAACTTGGTATTCAACATAAAATCATGCAAAAACACCTTTGTCCATACCATCATATTGCCATAACTTTAAAACTTAATGGTGATATCCACCCAGACTCTGGCCCAACACAGCATATTCAGGAACCAGACAGCATATCTCCATCAGCTCCTTTATCACTACCACTTCATCCACAGTCCCACCCTGGCCTTCATATATCCCATACCAACTTACAAAGTATTTATAACAAACTGTAGACAACAGAAAAAAAACAGGATCCAAATACTGGTACAAATGTTTATTAAAACCTCTAGTGCCTCTGCAGTAGCCTTCAAAGGAGACTACAAATCAGAGCCCAATACTCACATTTAAATAATAAGACCAATTAAATAATTAGCAATTACATATCAAATAATTAAATTAAAACTTTCCAGTTGCAATCTATATTAATGCCACCGGGGGTCAGTGTACCATATTTTAATATAAACATTGTTTCCTTATACAATAATTTTTTTCTTAACATCAAAACCATGTTTATTAATGGAGACATGCTCTAAAACTGTACTTAATAGACCCCCTGGATCTCCACCGTGGCATTCCTTAAAATACATAACAAGAGGGTTTTCAGGCTTAGCATTCTTAATGAAGAAACTCTTTCCTCTCTTTCTTGTTCCCATCTATGCCAGGTAATGCAGGAATCTGGCACATTGGGCGCATTAGTAGTTGCTGTATGAGTAGGTAAATTACGATCAGAGGTATTATTCAAAAAATTGTCCAACGACATCTGAGAACCATCACCAATTTTTGGAATAATGCCTCTGATCATAATTTACTTACTCATACAGCAACTACTAATGAGCCCAATGTGCCAAATTCCTGCATTACCTGGCATAGATGGGAACAAGAAAGAGAGGAAAGAGTTTTTTCAGTTTTTAATAAATTATTGGTGGATTCACTGGCTGTTTTTTTCTTCCTTTTTCGTACTGATGGTTTTATTATAGTTTCTTATGGCCAGTGATCCCCAATATAACTTGCCTCATGTATTTCGAGAAACCATAGGTGATGGTTCTCAGATGTCGTTGGACAATTTTTTGAATAATGCCTCTGATCATAATTTACCTACACATACAGCAACTACTAATGCACCCAATGTGCCAAATTCCTGCATTACCTGGCATAGATGGGAACAAGAAAGAGAGGAAAGAGTTTTTTCAGTTTTTAATAAATTATTGGTGGATTCACTGGCTGGTTGTTTTCTTCCTTTTTCATACTGGTGGTTTTATTATTAGCATTCTTAATGTCCCTGATATGTTCCTAGACTTGTAGCTTGAAAGCCCTCTTGTTCTTGTCAATACTGCCACAAAGGGAATTTAAGTGCATAAATAACACCTTCTATATTACACAAAAATGTAGCTTTAGCCTGAAAATGCACTCCATTAATATAGTCAAATGTTTTACAAATATACTGACGTGATACATCTACCACAAGGGAAGGGACCTACTAAAATAGGGTTACTGTTTATTCTCAAATCAGGTATGGAAAACCCCGTATGTACTAATATATCTTTTATACTTCTGCCCTTATGATAAGAAAACATAGGAATTCTATATAATGTTTCTGCAAATTCTTTAAATTTAAACAGAAAACCCCAATAATATTGAATCATTTTTTCACCTGATCTGATAAAAGATCATAAGTGATCACCACAAATATTTTTATGAGATTATTACTCAAATTAATACCAGATCTAATGACCTCTCTATTGCTGCCTTCTGATGGACAGTTATGGTTGTCCTTTTTAACTTTATCCAATGAAGCATGAACCATGTTTTTATCATAGCCCCTTCTAATAAATGATTCAACTGTTTTGTAAAGCTCATTATTCAACTCATTACTATTATTACATAACCATTTCACTCTAAGAAGCTCACCATAAGGAAGGGATTTTAAAAGGTGGGGGGGGGTGTGTGGCAACTATGGGCATCCAAAAAATGGTAACATCCTCAAATTTCTGATGTACCTTACTAATAATTTTCTCATTTGATTCCCCTTCTAAACAAATATCCAGAAAAGGTACTTTAATTGCCTAACTGAAAACCGTCAAATTGTAACAAAAATCTATTATTCTTAAGACTATTCAGAAAACATGCGTCCTGTGCCTGACCCCCTTTACAAATAAATATTATGTCATCAATAAATCTATAATATCTGACCACATGCTTCTTAAAAAATCTTTCTGATACAGATAATCCACTTTAAATAATCCCATCATAATATTGGCATACATGGGGGAAAAAGCTGCTCCCATGACTGCGCCTCTTGATTGATGGAATAACTGACCATCAAACTCAAAATAATTATTGTTCAAACAAAACTCAACCATCTCAATTATGTAATATGTAAGGGGACTATCACCCAAGGTAATTCTTAGGGCCTCAAGCCCAAACTGATGTTGGATACTAGTATATAAACTTTTATTGTCGGCAGTTAGCCATTACATATCCTCTGTTCCTTGTATAGAAAGAACTTTCTCTAGAAAATCAGAACTATCTTTAATAAAAGAAATTTGCTTATTAACAAAGGTAGAAGAAAATTATGTAAAAAAAAAATCCCCATATTATTAAGAAAATAGTTACATGTTGACACTATTGGCAGCCCAGGAGGGTTATAGATATTTTTGTGAACCTTTGGCAGGCAATCAAATATTTAATGGCTAATTATTTAATTGGTCTTGTTATTAAAATGTGAGTACTGGGCTCTGATTTGTATTCTGCTTTGAAGGCAACTGCTGTGGTGCTAGAGGTTTTAATAAATGTTTGTACCGGTGTTTAGATCCTGTTTTTTTCTGTTGTCTGCAGTTTTCAGCCTGTGTCTTTGTGAGTTGTTTTTTTTTTTTTTTAACAAACTCCCTGAGGTAAATGCATGGATAGCAATACACTCTCCAGACATATTTGGTACAATAAAAACCTAGCTACACCAGGAAACAAAAATGAAGAAATTGCCCTTCCAGGCTATAACATTATAGATTAAATATTGCCAAGAAAAAAGCTGGAGTTCTCACTATTTTCCACAAAAAAACACTAGGCTTCTCCCTTTTCCTCTGCATCTTGACAGCATGGAAAGTCTGGACAAAAACTAAAACAGCTCTCACTTTACTATTTTATAGACAACTAAGAAACCCGATTAAACAACTTATCAATGAAGGTAAAGAAAACCTATTACTCAACCAATCAGAACATACACACTAATAATCCAAAACTGTTCTGGGTCTCCATCAATAAACTGTTTAATCCAGGACAAGCTACTCAGCCATCACCAAACACACACAAAGAAAATGATGGAATAGCCAACCAAGTCAGGAACCACGTATACAGACTGTACAGTCGTTAACCAGCCAGGTGAATCATCAAGTGCTTGATGTCCTTACTCAGTCAAATAATCTCCTTCAGCATTTCTGCATCCAACCATATTCTACAGATACCATAGAAATACCTCAAAAATTGAAGTCTACTACAACTGCCCCTGAAAAGCTACATGGCAAATATCTTAAAATAGAGCTGAGGCTATTCCATATCCAATTTCAATTCTGATAAATCAATAAGTATGTGAAAATAAAGTCCCCTTGTTATGGAAAAAATCATTCATTATTCCACTGCATAGGGATGTAACTAATGCAGATCTTTCAAACTTAACACCAATTTCTACCTTATTACCACTTTCAAAAATATTAGAAAAATGTATCCGTGTGCAACTTCTCAACTATTTAATAGATAACTATTGTCACAAAAGAAAATACTACCAGGCCAGCTATCTGAAATTTTGGAAATAGTTATGTGTCATTTGTGAATATCAGCAAGATGCAATTGCTTGTGTTACCACTATATTAGAACTGTATGTTGTGTGCATATCAAGCTGCTGGTACAGAAGTGTGCATAAAGTACTGAGCTTAAGGATACGTCCACAGTGTACCCTACTGGAAAAGAACAGAAATGTATATAAAGTATTGTACTTGTGTAAATGTATATGTTTTAACACTAGAAACTAGAACATAGAGGGTTAACTGGCAGAACTTCAGGAAAATAGTTGAAATTATATTATTTTATAACCACATAATAAAAGACATGTTCTCTTTCAGTTTCAGTGCAACAGGAGACATAATCCCCCGGATTTACGAACCCTCTCTGTAAGACTAAATAAGTCCTACTCAGAGGCTGCAGTTGAACGGTATGACATCAGCGTGCCATGAATATTCATGAGGGCACGCTGACTCAACCCCAAGTCTAACACGGACCATGCAGGAAAGCAGGGGGCGTGTCCAACTGCCGAGCAGTCTAAAGGTCCACGCCCCTGCAAGTGTCCGAAATGCAAAATGTCAACACACAAGAGCGAGTCCGCTCAAATGTCCATGTACCCAACACCACACTCCCTGACATTGTAAACCCCCAGCACAGTTATAAAAAGTAAAACATTAATTTTTTTTTCTAATTCCTGATATAGCTGCCCATATTTGCGCGTGTGTGCGCGGGTGTGACCATTGCTTAGCTGCAGTTAGCAATCCCGACATGGAAGAGCATAAGAAGGAATGTTTATGCAAATTACACCAAATAGCAATAGCGTAATGGTAGAGCGTTCGCACAAAGAAGAGTCCCACCAGTCCCCTTCCTATTTATGTTCTAAATTAGTATATGAAATAATTCCTGACATATATGATTAAAATTTTACTAAAAAGCATTGAAATGGCCTATGTATCAGTGAACAAAATATATATTTATAAAGGATCCTGATATATAATTGCCCGTAGTTAAGCAGCGCTTTACCCAGCGCAATATAGTTGCCCGTAGTTAAGCAGCGCTTTAGCCAACACAATATAGTTGCCCGTAGTTAAGCAGAGCTTTACCCAGCACAATAGAGTTGCCCATAGCTAAATTGCACTTTACCCAGTGCAATCGGTTTGCGCAGAGGTGCGTGCCGCTCCAACCAGTGCACTGTAGGGCAACTTGGAGCAACATAGAGCAAAGTTGCCTAAACACAGCCACACCCCCTAGGCTGTCTGGACAGTAGTAAAATAAAATGCAATGACAAGGTTTGAACCCAGGACTCTGTGCACCATAATCAAAGTACTGAACCACTAAGCCATGACAGCTAAGGATAAACAGCCACTGTTAGCATACATATACTTATAAATGGTAGATTAACCATTACTAAGCAGGTCTGCAGTCAGCCGAGAATTTTCAAAAACGGCCAATCACAAAAAAGTGCGGGAAATGCGGCATATTTAAGCCCCATAGGCGGAAATACACACCCTAACTGATTGTAGCTCCCATCTGCAGTTAGAATGGCTGGTGCTGGAGAGGGTACACGCTTTAGAGCGCAACGTTGGGGCATCGAGGAGTCGAAATACATGGTTTGGCTCCTTGTCCACTGTCATGAGTCAAGACTCCTGCAGGGCCAGTTCCAAGGGATGGAGTACAAGGCAGAGGCTTGGAACCGGTTAGCTCATGACCTCACCAGTGTCACAGGCGTTCCTCGGACTGGTGAGCAAGTCCGTCACCACCATGCAGACCTGAAGAGACGGAAGCAGGACCTACTGATCCAAAGGATACAGGAGGCCCGTGGGATGCAAGATTCCCCAATACTGAGTAGGTAGCCATGGAATGCAGTATGTAAGACATGCTAATTGATTCTGTATAATGGATAGGTATGTCTCAATATCCCTTCATTTACTTCACAGCTGCAGGTGTCCGTGCTGCGAATCAGCAAGCCTATGCAGATAGGCTGCTAAGGCTGCACCACCAGGCAGGTTAGTAATTATTCTGCATGTATTGTTATATAAAATAGGTGAGAGAGCCTGAAAGAAAGTGTCATAGCCCAATAATACAGCCATAAAATGCCCTGAATAATCCCTCTGCATGTACTGTTATATAAAAAAGTCAGAGAGCCAGAAAAAGAGTGTAGTAACCCATTAAGAAAGGTAAAATATGTCCGGAATAATATCTCTGCATGTACTGTCATATAAAATAAGTGAGCGATACTGAAAAAGAGTGTTCTAACTTGTTAATAAAGGTATAATATGTCTTGAATATGTCTGCCATATGCACTGTAATATCAAATAAAGGAGAGCCTGTGGAAAAGTGTGTAATGTAATTAATAAAGGAATAAAACTTGGAGTGTGTCTGTGTCACTTACTTTGAAATGTTGTTGTACCCTTGCATTATACAAATAGTACTGTTTTAATAAGTGCTGGCAACCCACAGTTGGGCAGTCCCATCTAAAGTGGTTGATGGAAGTGCCAGTAGCTGTGAAGCATATATACAGTCCTCAACAGTCAGTTACTGGCTGGCATACATAAGTAAATCTGGCACACGAGTAGCTCGTTAATTTGTTCCCCAGAAATGTGAGTGTGCTACACGAAATGCAGGGTTCTGTACAAATTGAACTGAAAATGTCATGTGAACACATCCAGATATGTAGATAAAGAAATATAAATAAAATCAATAAATATGTAGCAGTAACATATGCATCTTGGACAGTTAGTATGTCAGATATAGGTCAGGTATATAATGATCTAGCCAAACCCATTACACAACCTAATGCATGTTGGCAAGTGTAATAATGCATGTAGGGGATATACACCTGCAGTCACTAGGAATGTAGTGTAGATTAAAAGTACTTATAAGATGTTAATTGAGGTTTCTTTCTACACCCTACTGTATGTGCATAAACCATGCAATTCCACACCTCAATGGGTATGTGTAATCTCAAAACATTTGTTGGGACATATGTCCTGTTGTTCTATAAATATCTGCATTCACTTTGATGCATGTGCCCTGTTCAAACACTATAATCATGGTGGCCTGTTGCTACCAATCATCCCTGCATGCTGTTGGAATGTCCACTGTCGTTCAATATATGCATGTGTTATGCTTGCTGTTCAACTGTTGGAACCTTGGTGTGTTGGGCTAATGGGAATATTACTTCATGCTGTTACAACTAATTTGGAATGCTGTTGTTTATGTTGTAATTAAACACACCTAATCACAGAACGTATGGGAAGGCCAGTCCCAGCGGACCCACCTGTCCCTCCTCAGCTGGCGAGTGCACCTGGCACCAGCAGGTCCGGTGCCCATCCCGGGCTCCCCTCCTCCGTTGGTCCTGTGCCACCTTCGGGTGGAAGCAAAGCAGGGGATGGGGCTCGTCCCCCCATGCAAGCGTGGGCAGAGAAGGGCCACCTGTCACCCTTTGAAGGGTCTGGCTTGTGGTGCGTAGGGAGATCCAGCATTCAGTCGCTGATCCCCTACGCCAGCTCGAGGCGAGAGTGGCTCATCTCATGGGTATGCCTGCCTATCCTACGCAGCCCCCAGCACAGCCACCCTCAGGGCTGTGAAGGTGCAGTGGTGATTGCCCATGGGTGGGGATCTTAGTTCCACTGTTACCATCTGTGGGCTCATGGGCTTGCGATTTCCAAACATCCGGCCCCATCAATTGTGTTCACCCACCCCGTGTGTCATACACTGCCCATGTATGTGTCTTGTTTGTCTTGTCTGTTTACCTCCCCAACCTACCTCCCCAAATATACCTACTTCCTCTACCTCACTTTCCACTCTCACCTGAAAAAAAAAAAAAAAAAGGGCAATCTGTACCCACAAAAAAATTACGCCCCATACATAGCTGCCCATTTCACACACATGTCCGCTAGACATGTAAACTGATAATTATAATTGGCAGTACAACATACTTTGTTGTCCTCACCCCTCTCCCAGGGGTGGAAGGTTTCAAAATTCACTCCAAATTTATTGCATATGTACAGCTGTTGCTGGTAAAGAAATGGGCAGCTATGGACCTTCCCTACACCCGTCCTGCAGATCCTGAGCTTGTTTTCCTACTGTCTTTCCCTCTTTGTGCCCCCGTTTTCACCACTTTCCTATCTCCCCATTTTCTTTTCTTTCAAAGAAATTAGCATGGGGGTTAGCGGGAGTAAGCACTTTTAAGCAGTAGTTAGCGGGTTTGAGCGAGTGTGCTCATGTGTGTGCTTAGCTAAGCATTGCTAAGCATCGTGCAAACCCGCGCAAACCCACACAAACCCGCTTACAACTGCTTAAAAGTGCCTTAGTCACTCTATGTCAGTGCCCTTGTTCTGCTCAGCAGCAAAATAAAATACCTCTGTCAGTCTCGAACCCCAAACCTTGGGCACACTAGACTGCATGAAGTACCACTAAGCCACAGCAAACATACAATAACTTGGTGCTGAAATAAATATATCATGCATTACAATGAGGGAATGTAAAGGGAAAATAGGAATGCCATAACACAAATCTTGTTCTGTGGGACTTTACCAGCAGTTGTTGTGGAATTGCATGACATGACTGTGAAAAGAGAACCAGCCATTCTAGCAGGGAATAATGTTACAGTAGCACCTTACAAACCCCACACAGTATCAGACCAGGATAAACACTGGCATAGTTGAATAGGGCAGAGGCCAGAATTCCCAACTGTGACTGCTTTACAGGGATGTCCCTGATTCGTAAACAAATGTTAGCTGTGCCCCTCTGAATCGCTCTGAAAAGTACTAACATTAGGCAGAAAAGTGGGGAATCACACTTAATGAATAATGTCAATAAGTTAGAGTAGACACGGCTTGCACGTCAGAAAAGGTGTAGTAATACATATGCTCCGATTCCCTCGAAGTCTCAACTGAAATATGTCTGTAATATATTACAGGTGTATCTCACTTATATGTACCTTTCCCCTGAGGCTGTTCAAATATATACCTGAGAGTATCTGAGGCCTAGCAGAGGCAGAAACACACAGGCATATCAGCATTTCTGCTGTTACACACTCTGCAAATAGCTTTGGAAGGAGTTCCACAAGCATGCCCTTATGTAGGAGTACAACACAGAAATATCAAAGGATGCAGCCATGTACTGCTAGCAACCAACTGTGACAATGCCATTGTTCCAGTGCTGAAAAGACTGGTGTGGTGCACAGACAAAGAATAATAGGCTAACCTCTGGCTACCATCTGGATATGTCCACAGGTGGGAGCTATGCAGACAGACTACTTGCCTTGATAGACTAACAGGTACACAGCAACCCTGTATGTTCAGCAAGATAAACATCACATGATAATAAATAATGCTCTCTGCAGTTCTGCACCCCTACCCAAAAGTACTATATACCTGTGTATTCAGGCAAAACCAAGGGTGTAGGTAGGCATATATGTCCAGTTGTCTTGAGCAACCTGTGCTAATGTCAACACAAACAAACTACAAACTCTTCAGAAGTGAGTAACTTAATAATTACAGTATAGCAGTTCACAAACAGTGCATGTGCCAGAGGAATACATTGCAATAACTACCTTTGTATGGCAGTTAATTGTCTAATTCAAAAAGAAAGTACATACTCCCATGTATCCTGTGTTAGCATTTGGAGGAGTGAGTAAAATTATACACTGAGAAGTGTGTACTGGAAGCAGCAACATTCAGGTTTGAGTACAACATGCATATCACTGGCTACAACCCTAGCTTCAGATATGAGACATATACCAACCTTCTGACTGACAAAACGGTGTCCAGAGCAAACAAGCATGGGCCCCACCTTGGAAAGCTGAAAGGGCTACGCCTACCTAACCTAGCATTTTATAGCAGTGGGCTGCAATCACGGTGAGTACTGCAATTACCACACAGCAGGCTGCATGCAATTACTAATTGATGGGCACCAACTGGTGCAGAGGCCGTCACATGCACATGTGCAGATACCTAGAAAAGCAGGCTGTACCTGCTGTCCACACATGCAATAATATCATTGCAGGAACAGAGAGAGAGAGAGAGCGAGAGAGAGACAGAGACACAGACAAAAGAGACAGAAACAGACAGCGAAAACCCAAAAAAAAAAAAAAAAAAAAAAAAAAAAAAACAGTAACAACAAATGGAGCAGAGAAATACAAAGGTAAGGTATGTAACACATATGTATTTTCTGGCATGTAGTAGATGTTCCTGAAGAGTACTCTACATACTGTGAATCATCCATATGTGGCAGCAGTATGTATCTATATGTATCTGCACATGTGCATAGGACAAGGGACATACTGCAACTGTTAGTGAAGGGTGGACATATATATGTTGCTGAAGGTTGTTATGTGCATATATCTATGTAGGCTGTAGTGTGTGGCATAGAAAACAGCATGCAGTGTTGGTATATGTCATGGGGTGGTTAAACTCTGTGGGACTGATTCCAGTGAGGCCTGCTAAAGCTACATGGGCTGAGGACACCAAAATGCATTCTGCACAACACTGTGCAATATTATTACATAACTGTATATCTCACAACTGTCGCATAATTGATATCCCCACCATGAAAGGTGGACTGTATATGTGCCTATATGTACATCTATATGTACAACAATGGATGTTTAGATGTATGTGTATATATATGTATATATATATATATATATATATATATATATATATATATATATATATATATATATAGAGAGAGAGAGAGAAAGAGAGAGAGAGAGACACGGGGTCATATGTACTGTAACAGGTGCATGGTGACCAAGGCATAGACTGAAGACCAGTGTCGATACTGCAGTGCCATCCCTCCTTTCCAAAACACTGTACCCATTAACTACCACATAGGTGGAAATCTACCTAACACTGAAGGTGTGATAAGGGAACATGGGACACAGATGGACAGTAGCCTCCCCTTTGATAATCACAGTGCCACACTAGTCTTGTAATCTGTTTAAGTGGTAAGTGTCATCACAAAAGGTGTGTCATCTAGGGAAATATAGGTCAGTGTTCCCCTCTACTCATCACAATGCCCCGTGTGGTATGTACCTCACATGACAACTACAGCAAGTGGAAAGGCCACAGACGTACCTCACAAAGAGTAATACTGGCCTCAAACAGATGCCCTATGCAGACTGACTCACAAAACCACAGCTAGACTGTGTTGCATACTGCCCACACAGAGGTGACCTCTGCCAGACATACAGAGGTATGTCACACCCATAGCTGTTGGACAACCACTGTGTCAACATATCACAATCCCTCCGGGCTACATGCTCTAGGGCCCTAAACCTCATCAGCTCACTAAACAGCACATGCTGGAGGGATAGGTTCCTATCTCAGAAATATGCCATACTCTGGAATAAACCAACTATCAATAGCAAACAAGGCTCCTCATTAGCAGTTGTCATAAATACCCCTGATGATTGTTTGGGAGATATGTAATACACCCTGGGAATCACCTCTGTGGTTCTGGTTGACAGGGGCAAGTGAAATCAAATTACATGTGTGTCAAAGGCCAGGGTAGCATATGGCTAGGCTGCTCTAGGCCCTAGGGCCAATAGCGTATTACCTACCTATGACACAATGCACACACACATGTACTCAGTGCAATACCTGCTATGTGAGGTTGAATGAGTGTGACGGTGAATGTGTGCAAGGTCTGTAAATGTGTGATAGCTTAGTGTGAATTTGTTTCTGACATGGTAGTTTGTGTCCTAGCTGTGAGGCCAGCAAAAGATGTGTATGTTATTGCTAGGCAGACATAATAGTATGGCATATGTTGTGACATAGTTCCTTGTTGATGACTGTGGTGTCCCATTGCAGGCTAAAGCAATACATGTATGCTTAGTGAGTGGTACTGCTGGTGAATCCGACTCCCATATGAACTGTAGTACTACTTGAAGCTGTAGGCCTAAACAGCACAGTATGGTGTATGTTCACATTGCTTGGAAACACTGTCTTGTGTGTTTCCTGTAGTCTGCACAGATTACATACCTCAGGCATAAGGTTTTGTAAGTAGTGAAACACAGTACTGTATGGTACACAGGTAAAGCTCATCTGGGTTGGCATACATTTGTCTGTTGTATGTTTGTCTGATGTGTGGGTAATTATGCCTGTACCATGCCAGCAATCATATGTGTGTTACAGGGTATACTTGTGTATCTAGCAACATGTATATTCTGTTACAGCAGTATGCCACCTATATTAACAACTGTGCACATATGTTAGGCAGGGGTATGGCATCAACGACCAGGGTGGTTTACTGGTAATACTGTAACTGTACTTTACATTCATTGCAATGGATGACATCTTTCTTCATGCATTATCTTGATATATACCCCTGTTGGGAGGTTGTGCATTGTGTCACAAACAGTGTGCCGGGTACTGGTGTATAGTGGTTTGATATATAGAGTGTGCCAGGCACTGTCAGTCAGTTGTGGCCTGAGCACCAATATGCGGTATTGAACATGTGTATCCTCTGACAGACAAACGGATGCTATATATGGCAGTTAAGTGATATCTGTAGTTAAGGGTGTAAAGTGTGCCACATGACTCGCTCACACATATTGTTCATTTCTCTTTCAGGGCAATGGCCCACCAACGTAATCCCTGTTATACAGCAGCGGAGGAACAGGAAATCCACCACAGTCTGGTGCAGCACTACTCCCTGCTGTTTTCCAGAAGCAGCCAGCACCAGCATGAGCGGACTGCACTGTGCCAAGATCTTGTTCGTCGGGTAAATGACATAGGCATGCATAACCGGACATATGAGCAGGTACGCCATCACTGCAGTGATTTAATTAGACATGTCCGGCAGCATGCGTCTGATATCCATAGACAACAGCTTGCCACAGGTGTTGGGGTGGCCATTCATCCCCCCCCTCACCAGAGTGGAGGAGCTGCTCCTAAGCGTGGTGGCTCCTAGCTAACAACAGCAACTGCAACAGACATGTGTCATCATGGAGGCCGGAGCCACCCAGCATGTTGACATGGAGCATGCAGGTAACATGCCCTATCTGTAGACTACTGTTACCTGTATTGTTAGATTATGCATATGTGCGATGTGTATTGTGTGTTTAGCAGTTGTGCTGCCTAGTGTTGTGCAATACTGATATTTGGAATATTATCTGTACACCTGTGACTGTCGACTGTTGTTCTACTGTAGTTTAGCAAACCCACAGTAGCAATGCCAAAGTTGTGGCCACTGACAAACTGTCTCATATTCTTGTAGGTCCCACTGGTGTGACAGCAGGACAGACGATCCATGCTGGTGAGTGCATTATAACTTTAATATTGGTAATGAAATGTGCATGTCATAGGTGAGGTGTAGGCCATGTACACGTAACACACCTACGCATAATGCATGCTGTGCATGTTTGCTGTGAGATGTTGCACATCTCAGTAATGTCAGTAGCTGTATCAATCACATGCAATACACAGAGCATCAGACACACTTGTGGCAACACCGTACTGCACATTGGATAGGCATAGATGATACACATGTACACAACATAACACGTTTGTCATACGCAGTACATCTCAACATGCTACACATGGCGTAACCACACACCCGCTGTAAGGTCACACTTCAGTATCCCACATGTCATCCACACAGCACACATGATATACCTGAGGGGTAGAGGCCTGTCATGGGGCTGTGCAACACTCTTCAACACATAACACAGTCATGTTAGGCAATGCTCCCTATTGGGCACCTCACACACCCATGTACAAAGTGGCTGTGTAATTGTGAATGTAGCCACAGCACTGCAGTTCAGGTACAGCATGCTAGGCAGTGGTCTGTCACACAGTAGCCTTGAGTGACCACATGATGCATGATGATGATGGCTCATGGTACTACACCCCATCCAGTTACAGTGACCACAGTACTACACATAGCAGTCATTGCTTTGCACCTCAATGTCATGTGTGTGCAAACATATGCACCTATACACAATATGCATAGCATGTTGTGTGTGTGCAAACATATGCAACTATACACAATATGCATAGCAGTCGCCATCTGTACAAAGTGACACATATATGTCCTGGAATGTTATTGGGTGTATAGGTCACATGACACACATTGGGTATGTGTGATGTTTAATGTTGCAGTCGTGTAGCATGCCATGTCATGGCTGGCACTGACATATCTGCAATATGTCCCACACTCACCATAACCACTGTACAATAGCCATGTCGAGCATTGGTATTCCATCATGTATACATGCACCACTCATCCCATGTGTGTACATAGCATGCATGTTCTACACCTGTGCCCACAATTATCTGCTACAGACACAGACACTGTAATCAGACATGGAAACTATGTGATACACAGATAACACATGCAGCTATGGTATGTATACCTATGAGTGATGGTGCACAGGACATTGCAGCGCTTATAATACTTGCACAGCAATGTTGTGTCCTTGTACATATTGTGTTCCAGGGTGTAGCCAATCACTGAACAACTACACACATGCATCAAAGCCATGTATACTGTTATTAACTAGGGCTGTCTACACTCGCACTGCATGGTCTTGAGCAACACATATTCTGCATGCTGACACGTGTGAGGTGACTGTTTGCCTTGTGATACTGTCACCCACCGTCAACCACTATTGAGTATGTTTTGGATTGCTGGTGTGTGTGTATCTGCTGTAGTGAGGAGTGTATTTGTGTGCATGTGTGCATGTGTGCATGTGTGCATGTGTTCATGTGTGCATGTGTGCATGTGTGCATGTGTTCATGTGTTCGTGTGTTCATGTGTTCATGTGTGCATGTGTTCATGTGTGCATGTGTGATAACATCATGTACAGATTGTAAAGTGTGTTTCCTGTCTTCCTCTCACAGGTGCTGAGGTTGGGTTGCCTGAATGCAGCAAGGAACCTGAAGTCACTGCCACAAATAGTGGAGATAATGGTGCATGTATTGTGGCACAGGCAGGTTTGACAGGGTCTGTCGTTGGTCCGCCAATCGACAGTAAACAGCTTTCCACCCCATCTATGCGCACACTCAAACTGCCAATACATCCCTCATCACCAATGGTCTTAGCCGAGGGACAGCATACAGTTGGCATTGACCAGGATAGTGTGGTATCCATGGCACATGCGTCCCCTCACAGCAGCCATACCCCGATTCCTGGAACAGTACCACATAGGTGGATGTCCAGAGGTTCTCGTGGGATCACCACTGGTCATAATGCCCCTGGCAGATGTGCCCCCACAGGTTTTACAACCTCAGGTATGTTCCAGGCTGTAATGCAGGCACAGGCACTTATGGAACGGTACACCAGACAGGGACTTAGGGCGCAGAGGGCCCATAACACCGTTATCAATGACAGTATCCGTGACCTTGCTGGTGAAATCTGTAATTACACCGAGATCATTGATAGACGTTGGGGGGAGACATTAGATGCCCTCCACAATGTGTTTTCCATGAGCCAGGACCGTGCGGGACGGTTGAGACATCGACGCAGATGTATGCCAGCAACACCAATGGCTGGCAGTCGTCGCGGACGACCCACAGATCACAGCTACTCCCGTAGTGGCAGTACCAGCCCCAGCAATGCTGGGGCTGGCCTGTCGATTGACAGTCCTAGTAGACCACATGCACGTGGCTCTGGCCAGTCCCAGCAGGGACATGGGTCCAGTCGACATACCTCTGTCTCTGATGGTAGTACCCAGTCAGGCTTGGTACCCGATACTGTCTGTAGCACCCCTGCCAGGCACAGGTACCGTGTCCGTGCCCAGAGACAATGATCTGTACAGCCTGGCAGGTACAGTCTGTGGCTGTCCCACAACCTCCCATATATGGCAGCCACTTGGTGGAGCTGTGTGCATGCAGACACACACACATAAACCAAACACCTAAGGCTCACACATACACACACACACATTACATCAACATTGGCCCATGCTGTACTGTTGTCCCTCACACACACACACACACACACACACACACACACACACACACACACACACACACACACACACACATGTTGATTGGATGGGTCAATGTCGGGCTCTGGCAAGCCAACAACACACCCTGTGCATATGATGAAACCTGTGCCACCTCCTGTCATCTGTAACACTGATGCAGGAACAGGCTAACATGGTGCTGATGCACAGGGTGACATTATAGCAGTGTAGCAATGTTAGCATGTTGTCAACAGGAAAGTGTAATGATATCCTTGTAGGTATATCTGAGCAGGCATGATGCATCAAAGCTATGATTGTCAATGTAGTATTGTTTACACCAGTGTTAAGTCTGAGTATGTATTGTCCACCCATGTGCCACTTGGCTGAAGTGTATAGTATTGCCAGCATGTGTTAGTGAGTGGACAGTACGTGTGTAATGTGTGCAGTACAGATTAGCAGGTGTACATCTGTGAACATGGTGGGGGTGCACTGTCTGCATGTACGTGCATAGTGGACACATGGGACATGTGACATACCCTGTATTACACAGTGTTAACATTTCATAGTATCTCTCGGTGGCCAGTATGCATTCTACTACAGATATGTTCTAACATGGGTACACATGTGTGTATGACATGGTTTGACACTGTGCTGTGGGTGATACTGTTACTATCTGTCAATGTTTTGCATTCTGGTAGTATACACAACCTCAACAGCCTGATTATAACCAATCATTAGATGATGTCCTGACAACTGACACACAGCTGTAGGGAACTCAGTAACAGCTGGATCCTTCCGGTACTATACTATAACAGTAACCAGTGGTACTGACCGCCACCCGTTCCTGGGACCACACCTGTTTGGCATATAGCCCTCTTAGGTACATGCAAACACACTAGGGATATGTCCATCCACATCTGGAAATGCATGCATTGGCCTACAATGCATTCTCCGGATGGGACACATATCCTACACAAGGGTATCATACAGACAGATACCTGTTGTCCAACACATGCTGTATAGCTCTAAGCCAACTATAGCATAGTCATCCACATTTACTATACATAGTATCCCGACAGTACCACATAGGTGGTAGCCCCCAACATGTATGTCGGGTACCAATGTATACATACAGCCAAGTGTTATGTCATCTGTCCTTTGGTATCCACATATCCAAAGGTATTGTGAAGTCCCTCGGTGTATCACATAAGAAATTAGGGGCCTGTATGCATATCCACAAGGCTGTTGTACACCTATAATGACTGTCCATTATTGCCAGACTTTGTTGTGTATGAACATGTCTGACATATACCCCAGGCATGTACCGTCACTCACACTAGTCTATAGAAACTGTCAATGGTGTGTGTGACACAGATGACCTTGGCCACAGATCACTACAGTGGCCGGCCTTGTCACATACATACATATGTGACCTATGATCTGAGAAGCAGCGGCACAATCTGTCAAAGGTAACAAATGTATTCATGTAGTATGCAGGCTTCACACCTATGTACTAACTGAGGTCACATGTACATATATTTATTTGCCACACAGATACCTGATGTGTGCAATGCACATACTATTTTAATCCTGATATGTCATACCGTAGTAAAAGCAAAACCCACACTGCATTGACCAACAGTGTCATCCATACTCAGCAATTGCAGGATTTAAACCCCTACCTAACTATGTTATGACACTAAAGACATACGCATTAACATGACGCGCTATATGCTTTACTGGCGTTCTCATTTCCACTGCTATATTTGTAGGATGCTGACATAATCAGACTTGCCAAAGAGGAATAAACCTCTTTTAAGGTGTTTCCCTAGTCTCCAGAAAGGGCATTCCTCTCAATGGAAGGCACACAGACACATACACACTCAGCAACTGCAGGATTCAAACACCTATCTAACTATATCATGATACTAGAGACATACACATTAACACGACACGCTAGATGTTTTACTGGGGTTTTTATTTCCACTGCTATATTTGTAGGATGCTGACATCATCAGACTTGCCAAAGAGGAATAAACCTTTTTTAAGGCATTTCCTTAGTCTCCAAAAAGGGCGTTCCTCTCAAAGAAAGTCACACAAACACATACACCCCCCACACACACACACTCAGCAATTGCAGGATTCAAACCCCTACTGAATTATGTTTTGATACTAGAGAGATACGCGTTAACACGACGCGCTATATGCTTTACTGGGTGTTTTCATTTCCACTGCTGTATTTGTGGGATACTGACATCATCAGACTTGCCAAAGAGGAATTTACCTCTTTTAATGTGTTTTCCCAGTCTCCAAAAAGGCCACTCCTCTCAAAGGAAATCACACACCCCCCAACACACACTCAGCAACTGCAGGATTCAAATCCCTACCTAACTATGTTATGATACTGAAGATATATGCATTAACATGACACGCTATGTGCTTTACTGGGAGTTTTCATTTCCACTTCTGTATTTGTGGGATACTGACATCATCAGACTTTCCAAAGAGGAATCTCTTTTAATGTGTTTTCCCAGTCTCCAAAAAGGGCACTCCTCTGAAAGAAAATCACACACACACATACACCCCCCCACACACACACACTCACCAATTGCAGGATTCAACCCCCTACCTAACTATGTTATGATACAGGAGAAATATGCATTAACATAACGCGCTATATGCATCATTGGGAGCTTTCATTTCCACTGCTGTATTTGTGGGATACTGACATCATCAGACTTTCCAAAGAGGAAAGTACCTCATTTAATGTGTTTTCCCAGTCTCCAAAAAGAGCACTCCTTTCAAAGGAAATCATACACATACACCCCCCCCCCCACACACACACACACAGTCAGCAATTGCAGGATTCAAACTCCTACTTAACTATGCTATGATATCAGAGAGATACGCATTAACACAACACGCTACATGCTTCATTGGGTGGTTTCTTTTCTCCTGCTATATTTGTAGGATGCTGACATCATCAGACTGGACATGGTAATGTGTGTGCACTTTGTTTTATGCAATCCAAGGAATGAACCATGTGGGTCAGCAGGTGTTAACAGCTTGAACGGGACTCCACAATTCTTAGCTTGTGTGATCTATCTGTGGACAAATTGCCATTCCTTCATGTGACAATACATATTTATGCACAGATTGTTGATTTTGTGGATACGACATGTGTCTGGGATGTTGATAAAGGGCTATTCAAAGTCTATGTGGGATGTGTGTAGCTCCTTTCAGTGATGTATGTCCTGGGTGGCTGCCTTGCAAGCAGTCTAGCAAGTTTGGGAACCATAATCTGCCCATGAACATACCACAGTTGGTAGTGTTGTGTGTTTGTCAGCTTCCAATAGCTCTGTTTATGACTTCAATCATGATGGACTCCATGGCTTTGCAGATCAGACTTCATAGGCTTATTGGACTATAGTTCCCATGGACTGTTGTGCACCAACACTTGTGGGGTGTGCCATATGTTGCTGTAACACATTCAACAGTTTCAGATCCTGTAGAGAGGGTGAGACTCAACAGACTGTTCAGGTGCAGGGTCTGTTTGTTCTGTAGTTCACTCATGACACATATAGGGAAACAATGTAATCCAATTGATGCCATGTTTTCGGCTTTGGGGGGAGCTGTTTACCCATTCTACATGTGATATCTCTTGGTATGATGATAGGGCCTTTTGTCAGTGGGAGGTGGGTATGTATATATGGGCCTGTCTGACAGGATGTCGGCATTGTCAGTCAGGTACAGTTGGCCCTGACTCAGGACATATATGAGTGTACATTGCTATTTATGACATAGCTGAAGGAGGTGTCATGGTTCTGTCTGGATTCCTTTGCAGAGAATCTTTCCAAAACACCAACAAACCTGAGCACTAAACCCCTGTTATACTCTTTTACACACTTAACACCCTACTGATCCTTTGTGATCAGTCAACAGACTATGTCATCATAATATCCTGGCATGTCCAAAGGTCGGTTTCGTGTGTACTCTCCAGTCCAGCTGGTGAATATTGGAATTTTGACGCAATGTTACAACTGCCTTATGTACACAGACAACCCTCAACTCCTCCCAACAAACTCAGATATATGTGAGAGATGCAACTATATAGACAAACAGGAGGCTGAGCTCTCTCGACCCATGACTGGCACAGTCTATCAGGTGGTGAAGTTAACCACACAGACCACAAATCCAGTCTCACATAGACCTATAGCGACAGCAAACAAAATACATTACCACACAAAAACATACTCGGAGGCTCTAAATAAACTCTGCCTAAGCAGCAGAGACCTCCAAAGCAGACACCCAAACAACTGCTACCCCACAACAATACCCACATATCACATAGTTCACAAAGTCAGTGTGCCACACAGTCACTGCCCTTAGGGCTAAACAACACATCTAATACACTTGTAATAGTTGACACTTATTGTCAAACACACTGACGTCCCACTCACCAGGCTGAACAAGGAGAAGGTCACTTTGAGCTGTCTGTCGGGTGCCAGGATCCGCCACATAACACATGCACTCAGGTCACTCCAAAGCAAGTACAAATATGGCTCCATCATTGTCCATGCTGGTGTGAATAACCTCAGACGTTCCTCCCTGGACTACACGAGAAGAGCCATAGAGGAGCTCTCTGATCATGTAGCCCAGGCCAGTATGACCCTGACCTTGTGTAGCATCTTACCCTCACCAAGAATGATGTCATAGTATACAGACAAACTGATCAGTTTTAACAGTTGGCTAACATATTGGTGCCATTCAAAGGGGATCCAGTGTCTGTCAGCCTAGGATGACATGCTCAACATGCCACATAGCTTCGCTATGGATGGCTTGCACCTGTCACCCCTGGACTTTCGAATACTGGCTAAGGCTCTTGCCACCCCCATAGTGCCTTTTTTAAGCGAGGCTCAAAAGACAAACCCACCTCCATAGACGTTACAAGGTAAAAGAAACTAAGGGTAATGCTGCTCAACACCAGATGTCTAACCCTCAAAATGCATGCACTCAGGACTCTCCTCAGTATGGAGAATGTTGATATCTGTGCAGTAACAGACACCTGGTTCTGGCTCCCAAAAGCACATCAGCACTACCAGGTTATACTTCATACCATGCTTTTCGGCCACAAGACTCGGACCAGCCAACAAAAATAGGGGGAATATCCATATACATCACAGATACACACACCTCCAGGTTAGTAGCACTGCACGAAGCATCGGAGACCATACATGTGCAACTAACAGTGGGAAAAACTGCCTTTCAGTTTGTAGCCTGCTACAGACAACCCTCCAAAACTCAGGAACCCCACTTGGCTTTCCTGGGAACACTGGAGAATATGAAGGTCTCTCCAAACACCATTATATTGGGTGACTTCAACTACCCAAACATTGACTGGGAATACTACTGAAGCCCCAACACCCTCGCCCAACAGTTGCTAGAATTTATAAACTCAAATGCTATGGCACAACTGGTCACCACACCCACAAGAGGGGTAAACATATTGGACCTGATCATCACCAACATGGGGACTCTATGTTCCACACCAGAGGTATACCCCTCATTGGTAAGATCAGATCATACATTTATCTCACTGGACATCCATATCCCATCCCCACCCCCATCCTAGGTAATCTCAGTGAAGAACTTCTCAAAAGCAAATGTCACATTTCTCCAAACCAAGGTGGTATCCTTCAAAGACCCTGGGACAGTGGTAAATACAGCTCAGACCACTGAATCCTTTACAAACGCATTCTATGGACACCTACTGGAATGCATGGATCGTGCTATCCCGAATAACAACAAGACTCATTCCTCCAAAGGCAGGGAACCTGTCTGGTGGACCCTGGCCATTAATAAGCTGTACAACGAAAGGAGGAGGCTACTACATGATAGAGCACAATCTCAAAAAGGGAAGGCATCTCTGATCAGTACTAGCAAAAAGCTACGATCACTCATGAATTCATCTAAGGCCCACTTCTAATGGAAAATTGCACCAGACACTAAGGACAATCACAAGGCCTTCTTTAGTTATGTCAGGAACCTGGGTGGAAACTCCCAGATATGCTGTGAGTTACTGCATACTGACAAAACATACACTGAACCCACAGACATTGCCAACATCCTGGCAAACAGGTTCAGTGCAAATGTCTCCCCCATCCCCCCTAAAGAGCAAATGTTCATCCCAACAGAGTGTAGCCTCCCTGACATAACAGATGAACAGGTGAGTGCTGCCATCTCCAAAGCAGACAACACAGCATCAGTGGGACTGGACGGTGTCCCGGCTTGCGTCTTACATGAGCTTCATGACGAACATAACCCTCACATTAAGTCACTGTTCAATATCAGAGTTACTATAGGATATGTACCCAAGGAATGGCATACAGCAACAGTGGTCCCACTCCACAGAGGTGGTGCCACAATTGACCCTGGACAATATCACCCTATAAGCCTAACTAGCCTGGTCTGCAAAGCTATGGAGTGTATCATCATGGAACTCATACACATAGACATCGGGAATCTACAGACACTGGATCCTACACAATTCGGCTTTGTTGTGGGCAGATCTTGCCTCTTGAACCTGTTCGACTTCTTTAAACAGTTACCAGGTCCATAGACGTAGGGAAGGTTGTCCACACAGCCTACCTGGACTTCGCAAAGCCCTTCAACACAATACCCCACTCGGGCATTATACATAAGTTCACCAGCTTCGATATTGACACATATGTCACAAGATGGATTGCTAACTGGATCAGGGATAGCACCCACATGGTCAGTATTGCAGGTGCCATGTCTGACTATTCACCAGTTACACGTGGCATCCCACAAGGCTCAGTCCTGGGACCTCTCTTGTTCAGTGTATATATTTCTCTGATGTACAGGCTAACACAGGAGGAATATGGCTGACCATGTTCACAGATGACTGCAAACTGGGTGCCATAATCAACTCTCCAACTGGCACAAGCATCCTCAAAAAGTGTCTCACAGAGATGGATGACTGGTGCCAGACCCATGGCCTACAGTTAACTGCCATTAGATGCATAGTCACCCCCTTTGGGAATAACAACGTGCCCACACATTACCACATAGGTGGTAATCCATTACGTATGGTAGGAGTTATTAGGGATTTGGGGACACGAGTAGTTAATACTCTCGCCTTTGACAATCACATTGCCAAAGTGGTTAGACAGACCTTCTATATAGCCCACCTTATCCCATAAGGTTTCACATCTAGATCAAGTGAGGTCATTGTGCCCCTATACTCATCAAGCCCATGCTTGGATACAATGTCCCATTTGGGATGTACCTTACCCGACACCTGCAGCAACTGTAATGGCCACAAAAGTACCTCAACAAGTAAATCTAGGGACTCACACAGCTGCCCTGCGCAGTTCGGATAAAGTAACTTCAGCTATACTCAGTCGCTTACCGCCTACTCGGATGCGATCTGTGCCTGTTGTTTAAAGCCATGTCCAACCCAGAATTAATGGACATGCTCCACCTCAGGATATCTGAATCCCTTAGAGCTACACGCTCCAGGGACGTAAACCTCGGCACAAATATTAATAGGACATGCTGGAGGGACAGATTCTTATCCCAGAGGCTCCACTCACTCTGGAATGAGATCCCAGTCCCGCATAAGCAGAGCCCCCCACTGACCACCTACAGGAGACATCTTGACAAGTGGATGGGTGATCGTATGTTTACCCCTGGGATATCTTCTGGGTCCCTGCTTGACAGAGGCACAATAGACTAAATGTAAATGGGCTATCTTGTGTGACCTACTATTCACAGGCACAGTCTACTAATCTAACAGGGTTGTGAAAGCCAAACACACTCTGGCTAGACTTATACATGCCCTAGGGCAGATAGCCTAGTATCAACCTCTGAACCTGTGATAATGTTCGGGATGCACATTGTTTATTGATGATACTGATTGCAGGTTTTTTATCTTCTTTGCTTTCCCACTTTCTATGAACAACCTAAGTATCTGCAGAACATATTTGATTATGACAGGGTTCCACTATATTATATATGTGTCTGTTGTGATATAACTGTGTGCACAAGGTGGATTGCTGAATAGTGAGAGGTTCCTGGGTTAACACATGCAACTGCCGGATATGTGTGGCCCACAGCTGTACTCAGTGTGTGAGCATGCCAAGTTTGGCTTTTCAGTGTTTTGTTGCCTGACATTTGTCTCATTTATTCAAGTGTGTGAGCATGCCCAGTGTGACCTTTCAGTATGTTGCTGTCTGAGGTCCACTACATTTGTTGATGTGTGTGAACATGACCAATATTAACATTTATACTATATGTGTGTTGAAAATCAGATTCTATTCTTACTGCAGGGCTCACCTTTGTGTCATAAGTCGACAGGGATTATGCTGTGCCTGCAGGGTTTCCATGAGATACTTTGCATAGACGTATCAACATTTCTTCATACAGGCTGACTACTGAAATACTATCATGGTTTAGTGGTTCAGTATTATGACTATAGTGCACAGTTTCCTGGGTTCGAGGCCTGTCACTGCTTTATATTTTCATACTGAGCAGACCAGACTGCTTAAGGGCCAGTAGAGCAAATATGAGCATGTTGGCTTTTGTTCAGCTATGCCTAACTTAGACCAAGCTTGTCCAACATTGCTCACCATTAACCAACATTGCTGAACGTTGCCCAATATTGCTCAACATTGACCACAGTTGTGCTAGTTAGTGTGTGCAATTTTGTTTACATATACGGAATGGTGGTAAAAGCTGTTTAGCACTGCTTTATATTGCTTAACACATGGCAATCATGCCTCAGGTGGTGCTGCAGGGCTGCCTATGTCGGATGCACATACTACACTCCCTATACATGTTTGAAAACAGGTAGTGTCAAGTTAGGCATCCCTTTTACTATATGTGCATGTCAGAGAGAGGTATAATTTCCAGGGTTCCTACTAAGCCAGTGTATGTGCTATGCATTGCCTCTTTGCCAAGGCCAAAGCATACTGGGCATGCCTCCTTCTGCCTACTGGGGCAGGCTCAGGTTGTTCCTCCTCCGACTCACACTCTGCCTGTGATGGCCTTGGCAATGGTGGGGGGGCTGTTTGGCCTGGGCCTATGCTGGTCCTGCTGCAGCTGTTTTCACAGGATCATATTATGTAGCATAGCACATACCATGACAATTTGGGTACATGTAGTTGGTGAGTACTGCAAGGCTCCACCAGATGTGTCCAGGCACCGGAACCGTGACTTGAGCAGCCCAAACACACGCTCGATTACATTTCGTGTTTGTGCGTGTGCCTCATTATGGCATTCCTGTTCAGGTGTTTGTGCATTTCTGATGGGTGTCATCAGCCATGGCTCCAGTGCATAGCCAGCATCCCCCACTAGGTGACCATGAGGGATGTCCCCATTGGCAAATGTCTGGTACAGCTGTGTCAGATGCCAGATATGGGAATCATGGTAGCTTCCAGGGCAGCCAGCACACACATTCAGTATTATGCCCTGGGCATCACACACAACCTGGAAGTTTATGGAGGGGAAGCCCTTGCAGTTAAAGTAGACCCTACCCCGCTCACCTGCTGGTGCTTTGATGCGTATGTGCATGCAGTCTATTGCACCCACTACCTCAGGGTATTCCGCTATTTGCTGGAAGAGATGCATATTGCTGGCCAATACCTCATGGGAATTGGGGAAATATACATGATCACCGACATGTGCTGACATGGCATCCAGGAACTGGTGCAGTACCCTGGATGCTGATGCCTGTGATATCCCCATCATATCACCAGTTGGTCTCTGGAAGGTACCTGTTGCTAATATTCTTAGGCCAACACATACCTTGGTTTCCACTGGGATGGGTTCCCCTCTGTTGCTTTTGTGTGTGAGGCGTGACCTGCACAGCTCAACAATTTGCTGCATGAGGTCTCTGTCCACTCTATAGTGCTCCACTATCTCCAGCTCATGTAGCCCCTGGTAGGTTACCCTGGGCCTGTACACTCTTCTCCGTCTCCTCACTGTGGGTTGTCCAGCAGCATTCGCATTGTCACCACCCTCAGCATGTTGCATATGTCACCTTATAACAGCAATGGCAGCCCCTAACATTTCTTTGTCTCAGTAAAGCTTTTTCAGTTTTCGCTTCTATTAGCTTACTGCAGTGTTGCAGTGTCTCTGAGAGAAACATAGTGGAATGTTGTTTGCAGAGTTTTAAGTGCTGGGCTGGGCTAGTGTACTGCCTGTGTAATTGCCTGATTCTGATTTTTTTCACCTGCTCGCTCTGCAAGTATTCCCTGGTTAACTTCCTACTATTTTTTGTGCTTCCTTTTCCCTTTCTGTTTCCTCAGGGGGACAGCGCCGCCCACACAAGCGCAAACACGCGCACACCAGCTCATACGCATGCACACATGCTTACACGGACTAAAACTTGCTTACTCTTGCTAAAACGCACGCACACAGGCACAAACGCGCTTACACAACTTTAAACAACCTTAGACATGCTTACTCTGGCTTAAACACACGCACACAGTCTTACTAGGATATACAGGCGCGCACCCACACGCAAACACGTTGCAAGCACTTCTACAAGAAACTTTAGTGTTATCCACGGCATACACCTTCAATTTCTTGCCTTTAGCTAGGGTACCTGTTGACTCACCTCTTCCAGTGATGAGTAACTGACATCAAACACATGCCACTCTGCTCCAATGAGCTTCACTTCTTTCATACATACCCCCCTCGTGATGTCACCTATCTTCTACTCTGATACTCCCCTTATCCTACTCCTACACTCCACTGACTGTGCTCATTTGCTATGTAAACTTGGGATTCACTATCCTTACCCTCATTTGCATAGGATTGCCTACTAATGCTTGGTTACATCTCTTAGACTGAGCTTCCCCCCTTAGCAACCTCTACTCGGTAGTCATGTTGTCTTCGGCCTGCCATTCCCTTGCATTGTAAATTAAGAATTACAATAAAATCCACATTTGTGGATTTTAATTATTGATTTTCTGGTTTTTAGAGCGCAGCACGTTTGTGCAGCACTGCGCTACGCTTAAACATCGGTGATCGGGATAAAAAAAAAAAAAATTTTATTTTTGTTTTGCATCGGTGAACATTGCCAATGGCCGTATATTTGGCCATTGGCATGCTTCCTCAACTGGATGCAACCTTTATTTGGTGCTGTCACGGCTCCGTTTTGCTATTTGCAGAACGGTACTCAGTTGTCAACTGAGTACATTTCTGCAAATAACACTGCTCTTACTCGGACAGGTTCGGGTTTCCTGGATCGCAAATTTACCTCATTTGCATAGCTTTCGCCTGCAATTGAGATAATTTGCATATCCAAGCCCTGTCCGTGTAAGACTCGTTTTAGAAGCTCTGTTGCACGCCCCCACCGGCTGTTCCTGGATCGCTCGGCAGACATGTTGGCTGCATGGAGTCTTACTCTACTCTTAGACTCCATCCAAGCCTTCGTAAATCTGGCCCAATGTCTAGAACTAGGGAGTCTACTGCATTGTATTCGAAGTGTTTTATTGTTTTATGTCTCCTAGCAGCTGCAAACATCTGAAGGCTATGTGTTTTCACAGGGAGATGTTAAATGCTAGTAGTTTCTGACAATGGGGATTTAGCTTGGGAACTAAAGTTAGGTGACAAAAAGTGTTGTCATTCTGCCAGCTACCTCAGCAGTAATATTTGATATTAATATAAGAACTCTCTGAGAGAGACAGAGAGAGACAAGGCATTTTGTATTTGTCTTTGACCTGACAATATCCACTCAGCACCTCTGCACTTGCCTTGCTGTAAGTAAGTTAACTAGGGTACAGTAATTTCTCTTAGCTTCAGTTAGGAACATAGTAAAGATTAGTTTAGATGTTTTCTGTATTTATTGGAGACTGTCCTGCAATGTTGTTTTAAATAATTCCTGTGATTTTGAACTCTGATGTCACTGTAAATACATATACATATTTAGTGTTGTCTTGCTCTTTTATTATTTATTATTAAATATATTTAAACCTTTCAATTATGGCTGGTCTGTTTAGAGATATTTAAGCTCCTAGAGTACTTGCATATCTATTTGGTGACACTGTATAGGCCACTCCTAATAGCCCGGCTCTTGTTCAAACTACCATTTGGATTAATAGTAACATTACACAGTAAGATTGGACACCCTTTGCTAAGCTCCTTAAAGTAGATGATAAGTGGTGTGGTGGTGTGTGCGTGTGTGTGTGTGTATAAATCAAATCTCAAAGTGTGTGTATGTGTCATTTACTTGGGCAGGGACACAACGCACTGGTTTGACAGAGAGGGCGCTGAAGGTCTTGGTTTGGCTACTGAACTGAGATTTCAACCCTATAGCTGTGCCAGTGAGGAGTCTTATTGGGGATCTGGAGAAAGAGGGTGAAACAGCCTCAGACTGACTTTGGTCTCTGTGTGCTCAAAGAGTGTGTGCATGTGTGTCAGCTACTTGGGCAGAGACACAAATCTCTGGTTGGACAGAGAGGATGCTGGAGGTCATGGCTTGGCCACTCAGCTGAGATCTCAACCCTATAGCTATGCCAGTAGGAAGTCTTACTGGGGATTTGGAGAAAGAGGGAGAAACCAGCCCCAGACTGACTGTAGTCTCTGTGTGCTCTTAAGGGAAATTGCATTTTACTGTATGTGTACTTGTCATCCTCCCAGTGTATATGTCCCCCATCTGTTGCCAGGGGTGAGGATTGAGGCTCCTTGATTACTGGGCCAGTGCAAGGGCATCACAACTAGCTTCTGAATTCAGTCCAACACGGCTTCTATCCTCATCACAGCATTACTACTGCTTTGCTGAATTTTCAACACCCACAGAAATGCTAGAAACCCAGTCTTCTCCATCATCCTAGATGTATCAAAAGCTTTTGATATTGTCTCTCACCAGAAATGCTTACATAACCTCTCATCTTTAGAGGTCAGCAATTCTTCACTGCGATGGTTCCATAGCTACCTCTCAAACAGAACACAAGCAGTGAAATAGAGAACTGATTTCTCCCCTCTCTTTCCTGTAACTGTTAGTGTCCCACAAAGATCTATAGTAGGTCCCATACTTTTCACCATATTCATTAATGACTACTACACTGCCACAAAAAATGTGACCCTTGTTCAATGCACTTTTGACTCAACCCTAATCTACTCTGCCAAATCTATCTCTGAATTCCAAGACTTTACACAACATGGCAAGATAATTCACAACTACTATTAACCTCCCAAAACTAAATTACTGTTTTTTACCCAAAATCACATCTCTACCAAAAGAACAGTATTCACTATCATGTCTGCCAACAGCACCATGATAAAGCAAGTAAATCACATAAAATTACTGGGTATAATCATAGATGACCATTTGAAATTTGAACATCATGAATCACACATGGTTAAAAAACTCATCAAAAACTAGATACATTGTTGTTGTTGTTGTTTGTCTTTCGGCTTTTTCCCGGTAAGGGGTCACCACAGCGGAATTCCGGTCTGCTAATGATTGGCAGTAGATTTTTACGAAATGCCAAGGTGCCAGCTCAATGCCCAACCTTCAATGAAGGCACGCCCATTTACGCATGCATGTCTTTCGAACGCTACCCAACCACAGGGAGGACATGCAGACTCCACACAGAAGGCACTCCCAAGCCACGGCGAGAATCGAACGGGAGAACCTCTTGCTGTGAGTTAACAACACTACCGCAGTACCACCGCGGCATCAAAAATAGGTACATTACACAGAGTAAAAACCTACCCCACTGACACAGTCAGAAGACATATGGCCTTTACTTTCTTACTGCCATCTCTCCTGTATACTGCCCCAATCTTCACTAACCTTCAAGTCTCACAACTGTCAAAACCTGAGCAATGTTATACTGAAATAGTCAAATACGCAGTAAACTATAACAACAGAAGACACCACTGCCTAGCCATCATATAATTTAACTGGTTAGAAATACATCACCTGTCTCTTTCTTACAATGCACAGATTTCTCGATAAATCAGAAAATTACTCAGCCCTTAAACAACTTAATACAACACTATTCCCCAACTGAATTTTGCACTCTGGAGAAAAATCATGAATCACTACAACCAAATCATATAGTACTGCAGGTGATTCTCTATATTCAAATAGTGTAGCTAAACTATGGAACTACATCCCACCTCTACTGAAATACATTCTGAATGCAAACTCACCTAAAACACAACTAAAGCTTCACAAGTGAAATCAGTGGGTCTGCTGCTTTACATCTCCTAGATAAATTCCACTGACATCTTCAGCTTGCTTAGTTTCAAGCCATTTCTCTTCATTCAGAATCATATGCCCCACTTCTTGTATTCAACAATACCTGACTAGCGTTACCAGAGTCTACCAGCCATATGCATAGTTTTGTGACACTGCTCACTCCCACCTCTATACGTTTAATATTATTTTTATGATAGCCATATATATAATTATCTATGAACCCGCTTTATACACCACCTCTTAACTACAATGTCGTACATTGAGTATGGTGATTATGCTGATATTCAGAAAAAGACAAATCAGTTAAGTGCTACTATTGAATGAGACCTGACCTTAACAGATGTTAAGCACTCAGTTGTTAAGACTGGGTATCATGCTAAGCAGTTAAAATTGCCAGTACTGACCAGCAAATGACAGCAGCAGAATAAAAAACAGATTTGTCTGCACTAGTAACATGTCCTTGACATTTTCTAACATAACAGAATCTCATATGCTGTCTTTCTGACCATGCTCACTAAGTGCTTTACACCTTTGAAAGCTGGCAAAACACATTTTTTTCCTGTAACAAGTAATACATGAAGCAGATAAAGCTCCATGCACTACAAAGAATTATAATCAAGCCTCCTTTATGTGCTCTCGACATGGATGTTAAGATTCACCTCTTGGGCTTTGCTTTTCAGGTGAATTCCCTGGCATCCATGTCTCGAACACATAATAAGCTGATTTCTAGTGATCCACTCATAATCCCCTATATTAACATTTTTTACCCTACCTAATTCCATCCTTCATCTCCATTTCTTTGAATTCCTAAGTACTAATCACATGATCTATCATCTATTTGACAAACGCACTAATACAGCACTCAAATGCTCAATGTTCAACATGTATTTATAGTGTAATAGTTTGCCTTTATTTCTCATGAATTTTATCTTATTAGCAAATAGATGAGCCATTGTTAATGTAAGGAAGTACAGATCTATTTTTATTCATGTTGGTACACATGATCTCATCTTCAAGGACTCTCTGACTGTTAGTAAAGAACTTACAGCTCTCTTAGATAGCATAGCTTGTACAGGTGTTAGGATATATTTTTCACAAAGCACATATAAAAAGGAGAGTCAGGGCATTGTGACTGAAAAGATTATTTGGGTAAATACCGGGTCTGTATCACTTAATCAAATCTCACATTGTCAAACCCCTCTTAGTCGAACACTTTTTAATTGAAAGAATGGACTTTTCATCCAAGTTTTTCCTAGGGTGAAACAATCATTGGCCATGTATGGAATTTGCCCTTTTCCCCACTGTAGTGTGATCTCAGAGTTGGTATATTTAGTTGGGGGATGTGAGGGTGTGGGCCACAAAGCCCCCACCTGGGTAGGTTTTAAGTTTTATGTTTTTTTCCACAGTTGCTAGAGTGACCTACCATTGTTTTGCCCTAGGAAAAACTTCAGTGAAAAGTCTGTTTGCTTATTTGTGAGTTCATTTAAAAGGTGTTCAATGACAATTTGAGATTTGATTCAGTGTATATAGACCCATAAATACCAACATTAAAAAATTTTTCATTTAAAAAAAAAATGGAAATTTGTAGAGTATCTGAGCCTAATTTTGGGCATATGTGTTCATACCGGATGGTATGCATTTGTCAAGATCATGGAAGAGAATTTTTGCAGTAGATATTTTGCAATACTTGACAAGCACAAGGCAGAATTTTTGCCAGGTCAGAAATGTAACAGTTCGCAGATAGCTGCATCTGATGCATCTCTGATAGTTGTTAATGCTAGCAGGATTAATAATAAAGTTTTTTATTGGAAAATTTGCTATGTTCCAACAAGATGGATATTGTTATTGTTTGTGAAACATGATTAAAGTACAGTTACTGGAAACCAGTTCTGTCATAGTATAAATGTTTTTACTGTAGCAGACATTCTAACAAAAAAACAAGTGGAGTTGTTATGATACAGATTAAAGATAGTTATGATACCTGTGATTATTACATATTCAATGATGACACCAGTACTATAGATTGTGCAACTGTGACAATAAGGACAACCCTGCAAAATATAACAAGTTTTGGAGTGTAGAGACCACTAAACTCAAGTGCTGATGACCTAGAAGAATTCATGAATTTCTTGCATATAACACAGAAGGGAAGAATAATTGTGGCTTGGGAATTAAATTTCCCAGAAACAGACTGGAATAATATAGATTCAACAACATTAATGATGAAATTATTCACAACGTTCAGGAACAACAATTGCTTCAGATTGTAAAAAAAAAAAAAAAAAAAAAAAAAAAAACTATTAGGAAATTGAACATACTACACATCGTTTGTGTTAGTAAATAAATTACTGTTACTTCATTTCAAGTTTTACCACTATTGATGTGCAATGATCATGGGTTATAAAGGTTAATTTATTGCTAGATAATTTTGCCAAATTGAAATCTAAATTGATGCACAAAAGATTAATTACATATTATATGGAAGCAAAACAGCCACTGTATAAAACTAATATGAGTGTTGCATTCAGTGGAAAGAACTGCAGAAGGACTGTGGAAAGGTTTGAAAGAGAAATTGTTTTAGGGAAAAAAAACAAAACAAAATAAGTTTAACATCAGGATCTAGGCATAGAATGTCAGGGGGAGATGACTGCATGCTTCTGAACTTCCCAAAAACCATAACTTGTATTTTGTTTTTGCTTGATTATACTATTTACTGCACTTTTTATTGTGTTCTGCTTATTTAATACAGTCTTTTAATACTGTAGACTAAATTGCACAGTTTATACTGCATTTGTCTGCCTTACTGTACCTGTTAAATCATATTTTGTTGCTGTTTTCACTGTTGCAAAGTTTTTTTTTATATTTTCACTCTTTGCAAAGTAATTGTTGCTACTTTTCATTCTTAGCAAAGCATTTGCTCTGTTTATTCTATTTTTCTGCCATGCAGTGTTTTAAATAACTGATTTGTTTGTTGTTTAAAACATTATTTAGGGTATCCTTGCTGTTTTTCTGCTGTTTAAAACATTTTTATTGTCTTACTGCTGTTTTTCTGCTGTTTAAAACATTGTTAGTGTTTCATGCCTAAATTAGTGTAGCTAGTAGCTGTAGCATAGTCCAGATACAGGTTTGCTGCATCTGGGTCTGTTTGTAGTGGCTGTTGTATTCTGAGCACATTTTCCAAGCCATCTTTGATTGAAAGGGGCCCTTCTGCACCCTTGTGCGAGATGTGTGCTGATTGGAACCTGTCTAGTGAAGGGTGATTGGTCTAGGGCTTGGAGTAAACACCTCCATTAGTTCTTTTGAGTTTTTTAAACGTTTTTTAAAGTGTTTAACTTCTGTACTTAAGCCCTGCATTTGAGTGGGTTTCTGCTTGTTTGTGTATTGCACAGTGACACTCACTGCTGTGCAACTGTGCGCCATAGTTGGACAGGTAATTTCTACAACTTTTCCTTTAGCTACAGTTGTAGTACATTAATGTAGTCCTCATCTTTAGTACACCTCTGGTCTAAGAAGTATTGCTAGTGAGCTGTGACCTGTTATACCACCAGCCAAAATCCCTATCAGAAATATCCATCTACAGAGCACCTCCTAGATCAGCCCTGAATGCACCCTCTTTGTGATAACAGTTCTTCAAACCTATCATTATGAACAGTTGGACTGTCCTTGTTTCTCCTGTCACCCTTTTTAACTTGGGTCTCCTGAGGCAGTTAGTGTAGCAACTGCCTCATGTACACTGATAACCCTCTACTAATAACTCACTCTTGTACAGAGTGCGAGAGATGTATCTACACCAAGAATCTTGAATCCCTGCTCTCTTGCACTCAAAACAGTAACACTGAAGAGATTGTAATCTCACCCACCACTACTCATGCACATAGTACCATTACTCATCACATATACTCATCCAACACATAAAACAACATGTGTAGAGGTTCTCTCAAAAAACTTACCAAAACACCAGAGACCTTCAAAACAAAAGAATATTACAACTAACACAGTTCCCACAGCACCCAAGACACATAGCAACACCAGTGTCTGACCTACCAAGCCCTTAAGGTATGTCCCTAGCCTTGATAGCTATGTATCTGTAATTTTTCTATGTGGACATTTTCTCCCTGGGCTTCTGCTGAAAAAGGGCCTTTTCGCCCTAGTCAGACACCCCCGGTTAACAAATGTAAAATAAAATAAAATAAATAATTGAGCAGCATATTACCCTCACCTAGAATGATGCCACAGTATAAACAAAAAAATGATTGATTTCAATAATTGGCTTAGGTTTTGGTGTCATTCCGAGGGGATCCAGTTTCTGTCAGCCTGGGATGACATGGTTGACAAACCTCACTGCTTCGCCAGAGATGGTTTGCACCTGGCACCACTAGGCTTTTGGCTGCTGGCAAAGGATCTTGTCTCCTCCATAGTGCCTTTTTTAGGAAAAGACTCAAAAACAGAACTGCCAAAGTGAAAATTGTCAACTATAACAAAATAAGGGTTATGATGCCAAATGCTAAGAGCTTAAACGAAAATCTCCACACCCTGGAAGCAATTCTGTCACTAGAGGATGTTGATGTTTGTGCAGTCACAAAAACCTGGTTCAAGGTCTCAAAAAGTACCGTGGCCTTGCAAAGCTACAATGCCTTCCACACCTTCAAACCACAAAATGAATATGTGAGAACCACAGGAAGCGTGTTTCTACCTGTAATAGAGATACATTCACCTCCTGACTAATTAGACTGGACAACTCCATGGAGTAACTCAAAGTTCAGATTACTGTGGGTAAGACCCCCATTCAAGTCATAGCTAGTTATAGATTCCTCTCCATGGATCATGATGGGCATAAAGCCTACTTGACCGAAATGGAGTCAATCCAAATATTGCCAAACACTCTGGTCATGGGGGATTTCAATTATCCCACCATCAAATAGGAAACCTACTCTAACCCTAACTCATTAGCACACAATTTCTTGACTTTATTAACTCAATGCCCTGGAACAAATTGCTCAAACCCCAACAAGACAAACAGATGCACCACCACAACTATAGGACCCTCATTAGTTAAATCTGACCACAAAATCAGTTGCCTTCTAACTGGCACTAACACCAGAATTTGCAAAGGGCAAAGTCAGACTAAAAAAACTTCACCAAAGTAAACTATACATTCCTAGCCCTACTCACAGCTGGAAGTGGTAACTACACTAAAGCCCTATACAATCACTTGTATAAGTGTAAAGACTCAACTGTTCCAGACAGAATCAAAACCAGAGCCCCAAGTAAAAAAAAGCTGCTCTGATGGACATCCAGTATCAACAAACTTTACAACAAATGCAAAACGTTGTCTAAAAAAACTAAGGCGAGGCACCGACAATGGAAAAGCACCTTCCTCAGCCTCAACAGGCAAATAAGAAAACATGTCAAATCCTCTAAGTGTAACTTTGAGAAAAACTTAGCAATTACAGCCAAGGATAATCATAAGGCCTTTTACAGCTACGTACATAGCCTAAAAGGTTGGACCCAAGCATGTGTCGAAGTAGTGACTAACGGTATCACACACACTGATCTTGCAGCTATAGCAAACCTGTTAGCAGACAGATGTGGAGAAAATTTCACTCATTTATCCCCTCCAAACTTATCAAAAGTCTTGCACCAAACTTTGCCCCACCTTACATATCCAAAGAGCAGGTAATTAAAGCCTTGTCTAAGGCAAAAAACACAGCCTTGTATGGGACCAGATGGCAACCTAGGCTGTCTTCTAAACAAACTAAAACATGAACTAGCATCACTATCAAGTACCCTATTCAATCACAGCATAACCACTGGTTTTGGTCAAGCAGAATGGAGAACAGCAACAGTTATTCCCCTTCACAAAGGTGGCTTAACAACAGACCCAGGGAATTATAGACCCATACATCTGAGCAGTCTCATCTGTAACACCATGGAATGTATCATCATGGATCTCATAAATAAAGACATAGGCGACCTCCAAGCCCTGGATCTGACCCAATTTGGCTTCGTCAAGGGCCGATCCTGCTTGTTAAACCTGGCAGATTTCTTCAAAAATGTGACCAGAACCACTGACAAGGGAAAATCTATGCACATAGCATGCCTCAATTTGGCAAAGGCCTTTTACACAATCCCACACTCAGGTATTACCGATAAACTTAGCAAACTGAATTTAAACCCCTTTGTTGTAAGACGGATTGCCAACTGGCTCACAAACCAGTCACACACTATCAAAGTGGGTGACTCCACATCAACCAACAGACCTGTCACCAGAGGGGTGCCACAAGGGTCAGTGCTGGGCCCCCTACTGTTTGGTATATACTTCTCAGAACTTCAGGCCAAAGCTAAGGGGCTGTGACTTACCATGTTTTCAGATGACTGCAAACTGGGTGCAATTATTGAATCCCCAAATGATGTCAGTATACTTTAGGAGGGTCTTAGGAAGACCAACTGTGGTGTCTTAGTCATGGTCTCTAACTGAATGCAAAGAAATGCATCATCATTTCCTTTGGTAAAAACAATGTCCCTTCACACTATCCAATTAACAACAATAACCTATGTACCTACAAGAGATATGGGATCACAAGTAGACTGCGACCTTACCTTTGGCCACCATGTATCTACTGTAGTAAGGAAGGCTATCTATGTAGCACAGTTGATTAGCAGAGGCATCACCTCTAGAGCAAAGGAGATTATAACCCCTGTATACTTGTCACTAATCAGGCCCATAACTGAGTATAACTCCCCTTTCGGCATGTACCGTACAAAGCACCTGCAACAACTGGAAAGACCTCAGAGGTTTCTAACTAAGAAGATCAAGGGACTCCAGCATGTGCCTTACACAGACTGACTAAAGTCCCTTTCACTGTACTCAGTATCATATAGACTTCACAGGGGAGACTTATGCCTGGCTTGCATTGCAATCTCTGACCCAAAACTAACAAATTTGCTGCACATCCGTAAATCAAACTGGACTAGAGCTACCTGTTCCAGGGACCTAAATATGGCCTGCAACTTGAATAGGACATGCTGGAAGGATAGATTTGGCTCTCAGTGACTGCTGCATCTGTGGAATAGGTTGCCAATTTATGTGACGCAGAGCACCTCTATGACACTGTTGAAAAGGAACCACCACTCTGATGATGCCTGGCTTGTTTCTAGGTGAAAGCACTAAGTGGTAACTTTCTGTTTGTTACGGTGTTTTTTACCATTCGATTAAACAGTTGTGCTTATTGGATCGTGCTGGAGTTTTTGGCTGGCTATTACCTTGGAGCTGCATTGGATTTTTTACTGGTTTAATTCTTTGTTGGTTTCTGGTATTACTAAATACAATCCTGGGTATTGACTAGAGTATCTATAGTATTACATTGGGATGAAATGACTAGGCTTGAAATGACCTCGCGGTCAATAGCCTAGTAATCTCCTATGATAAGAACAAGATACCTGATTAAGGTGAGAGACAAAAATATAGGAAATGGAAAAGAAATCAAACTACAACTTTAAAAACTGCAATAAACAACCTGAACAAACAAATTAAGTACAGTGTAAGATACGGTCAAGAAAAAAATTAACAAAATTTATATAAAGAAATTGAGCATAATAGGAAAGCATTTTATATATACATAAGATGTGGAAAGCGTAAAGACATACAAAGTGATAAACTGTGTGTAGATTCTAAAATTTATTTTCAGGCACAACAAACTATAGATATATTTGCAAAATCTTATGCAAAATAGTTTGGCACCACAAAGGGGGTGATAAGTTGCCCTAGTGGCATCCAGGTAACCTCAGATACTGAAATCAAATTAGATTATATTGAAAAAGAACTATACAAACTTGATCCAAACAAAGCTCAGGGAGGATTTGGACTTAGTAATAATAACCTGAGAACACTTTAGCAAGAACTTACAGTACCATTATATCTACTATTTACTAAGTTGTATAAATATAAAGAGATTTCTCAAAACTGGAGACATGGAATTACTAAACCTGTCTTTAAGGGAAACGGGAGTAGGACAAACCTAGAGTCATACAGACCCTTAAGTCCACTTTCTTGTTGTGGAAAAATAATGAAGAAGGTAATACTGGATAAGTTTTTGTCAGAATTGGAAAGGCTGCGACTTGAAACCATATATCAGCATGCATATGCTGAAAACAGATCTATTACCACCTGTAACATAATGTTCTATAACAATATAATAACAGCTATGAATGAAAAATTGTGCTGTGATGTAATTTATATAGATTTAACTTCAGCATTTGACAGAGCCATACACAAAGCAATAATCAATAAATTAGAACAACTAGGTCTTGATGCACTCTTGATAAGATGGATAGCTGCATAGCTTACAAATAAAACATGGCAAGTATCATACAGCAATTGGACAGCTGAAATCCTTGGTTACAGTCAGGGTATCTCACATGGCTCTGTCCTAAGTCCATACTTGTTTTGATTGTATCTTTCAGACCTATCTTTGTAATCTGAGGTGTTCTACAGTTTGTATGCAGATGACTTGAAATTGGATAAACTGATTACACGTGCTACAGATAGGGCATGTCTGCAAAAGAACTTGACTAAATTGACCATTTGGGCACAGGAGAATAATATGCTAAAAAGTACATAAAAAACTAGGCATATGAGATTTGGGAGAAATAAATTGAAAGGTGAAGGTTTAGTACAGCACACAGTCATTGATACCATAGATTCATTTAAGGACCTGAGTATATATGGGTTGATCCAACTTTGACTTTTTCTAATCATATCAACTAATTTGTTAATGATAGTTATAGAGCTATAGGTTATATGAAAAGATGTATAAAGTCAAAAGCAGAAAGGATGAAGTCATTGTCTGTTAATTATATTAGACCCAAACTTTAGTATGGAATAACAATATGGAAACCTTATAAGAAAAAACTGGAAAGAGTACAGCAGAGATATGCCAAGGGCATCCACGCATGTGAAAATTTAAGTTATTATGAAAGACTTAAATATTTGAACTTGTACAGTGTTTTCATATAGATATTTAAAAGGATGTGTTATTCAGGCATACAGGGTATTTACAGACAACTACCTCTGGGAATGTTTGGGTTTATCAAAAAGTAGTAGCGAATCATCAGACAACCTATGTAAAGATTCTATAGGTATGTACTAATAGATTCTCTGAGAGGGCAGCTGATGCATACAACAGACTACCAAATTACATTAAAGCAAACACTAATTTAGATATTTTTAAGAACAGCCTGGACACTTATTATGGGAGCAACTGCTTTGGTATATTGGCAGGCTAGAAGTGCATTAATGCCCATGCTTGAAATATTTGTATGTATGTATGTATGTATGTATATCACTTAATGTCTGTTCATGTATATTACTGAATGTCCGATTAGAAATATTTGTAATATGATGGAGCTTTTCTTCCAGGGCCTCCCTGAAAAGGATTTTTTTTGGCTAAGTTGTACAAACCTTGTCAATAAAAGCAAAATAAAATAAATAAATCTTACTTATCCCAGTTGCTGAGTTTTCTATGTTGCACATGTGTGCTGCTTGTTGATGTATTAGTCTATTGTTATAGTGAGCAAAAATAGGAATGCATTTTAAAATGGATACCAAGATAAGCTGTGAAATTTACAGTTAAAATTATCTATTTGGGTGTTGACTAGAATATCAGATGATCTCTATAGTGTTTTGCCAAGCCACTGGTCTGGAACAATATCCTGCCTTCACTGAGATGATGGCACGATATAAGCAAAGGATAATTGGCTGCAATAATTGGATAAGTTATTGGTGTCATTCTAAGGCCCCTATGAGGTTGTCAGCCTGGAACGTGATGAAGTCAGTTCAGCCCATTTTGCTTAAATGCTCACCCACACTACCTTTGCAGACTTCTCAGGCCCCAACCTAGTAAATAAAAATTCCAAACTGACAAATATCAAGGTAATGCTGCTCAGTGCTTGGAGCCTAAATAACAAAATGTCCTCCATTTAGGCCTTCTTAACTCTGTTGTCTTTGAAATTTGGTTCCATAATAGTGACAACAATCCCTCCTTGAGTGGCCTCTCTGCCTGGCACTTGTTTAGGCCCCTAAGCATAGATATCAGTAGTGCTCATGTTACTTGTGTTTATTGTCTGAAACATATTGACCAAGACAATGACATTGAACACTTTCATTTTCTCATATTAGTAAACAAGATCCTGTATCACATCCTGGCTAGGTACAGATCCCCATTTCATGACAGCCACAAATTACAAAATATGTCTTAACAAACTAGATTCCCTCTCAATAAAACGAAACACTATATTTTAAGGAACTTTAATTACCCCTCCCTAAAGTGGCACATTTACATGTAAAGAAATGACTTAGCTCAGTGCCTACCTTGATTTTATCATTGCAAACTTCCTCAGCCAGATAGTACTGTTGCCCCACTAGAGGCAATAACATACTTGATGTTGCCCCGACAAATACAGCGGCTGTCTGCTCCTTGCTCATAGTAATACAATCAGATAATCTCGCTATGTTATTCATGATATGATCAAAGTAAAGGACTGGTCAACAAGCAGTCCATCCACCTTTATTAACTGCTCTTATGCCAGTTTCCTTTTACTCAATAAAAATCTGAGTCAGTTCAGCTGTCCCCCAACCCTCAATGAAACTATAGCAAATACTACCACACCTACTCAATGTCTATATTCACAACTCAACCCTTACATAGAAATTCATGTTTCTATTCACTACAGATACAATGCCAATTTTCAAAACAAATCCCTCTAGTGCAATGTTACTAAAAACAAACGATACATTAAAAGGAACATCTTCATAGCCCTAAAGAACAGAAAAAAATCATTGTGTTAAAAATCAGCCTCAAAAATGCTTAACAAAGAATTTAGGAGCAGCAAAGTCAAATCCTGCCGACTTAATTATGAACTAAAAGTATAAAATTGCATCAGCAAAAGTTAACCAAATTAATTATTTAAATAAATGAATCATCTGAGAAATAATACCTAGCAAAGTATGTATGTGTGTATGTGTGTGTGTGTGTGTGTGTGTGTGTGTGTGGGGGGGGGGCATGGGTACGTTGAGAATATAGCCAGTATTATTCAAATAACGTGGCTTCATCTTCTTCGCACTGTTACCTCCAAATTTCTCAGTACAATGTATTCACTTCATACTCCCCCTGTAGTTATCTCACTGAACAATATTAAAAGCGATCTCCATGACCAAAAGTACCAGATCTATGGGTTCAGATAACAGATTAGTCAGTTTTCTTCTGAGTATGAAATACCCTCTATAAGACGTCATCCTTAAATTGTTCAATCATTGCATCTCCAGAGGACCCATACCAGAAGCCAAGTAAACCATTACAGTAGTCTCCTACTCAATGTAGGTTCTATCACAAACTGATGAACCTATAGATGTATCAGCCTCACCAGCATCATTTGCAAGATGATGGAAAGCATCATCATGGACCTGCTAAAGAAAGACATGAGTTCTCACTGTTCCTAGATGCAAACTAGTTTGGATGTGTGAAAGGTAGATCTTTTAAAGCGTCACTGAAGCACTAGGTGGGGTACCTCCATGCACACAGTTTACTATGTGTTAATTAAGACGTTTGGGAATATACCCCCCAGGCATCATTGTCAAACTAGTCAAAGTCAGTATAAAGGTCTGTGTAACTCAATGGGTCGAGAATCGACTGACTGATAGACACTATGCTATTAAAGTTAATGCCTCACTATACTTCGAGTTGTATCAAGAGTGGTGCATCTCAGGACTCTGTTTTGGGTCTTATTCTTATTCTCCTACATTCCAGGATTATGGCCTAAAGCTGAACTAAGAAAAATGTTACCTTGTACAGATTGTACAGATTCTATTGTAATTGTCTTGCCTTCATGCAACTACATCATGATAAAACTGTTTTTTTAACCACTTACCCCAAAAACTATACTCATCTTAATGACATATTTCTTTTTATACATCTTGAAATAGTTATGCTATACTCCTGATTATTGACACTGTATAGCACTGTATTAATACTTAATGCCTTGTAATAATCCTGTAACATTGCTGTTTAATGCTAATTTATAATGAAAATTGTATAATATTTTGGAGCTTTTCTCCCCGAGCCTCTGCAGAGAAAGGGCTCTTCAGCTCAAGTCGGACAATCCCAGTCAACAAATGTAAAATAAATGTAAAATAATAATAAATAATAAATTAAGAAGCAAGAACTCTTACACACCTACCATATAGATAACATCACCCATAAAAATACAATTGCTATTACAGAACTAGGCACCTTTGTGGTTAATGAACTCTGCTTTGACCACCATGTGTCCTCTGCCATTAGGAATACCTTCCACTTCACCCAACTGATTAAGAACACCTCCTCTTGGAGCAAAGGAATCATCTTTCCCCTCAAATCAGGCCCATACTAGAACTCACTTTGTTACATATTCAGATATCTAACATGAAAAACCTGAGTGGTTGTTCAATAAAGAAATCTCAGATATGAGCTCCTGAAGTTACACAGAGAGTCTAAAAGCCTTATCTTTATTCTCTGTCTTCTACAGACTCCCTTGGGATGATCTATAACTGGCCTAAAAAGCTGCAATCCCCCGAATCCTACTCATTCTACAACATACCTGTAAAACTGTCAGTAACACAAATATGAGATCAAGGGACTTAACTTCTTGATGTGATATTTCTCTCTCACAAAGAATTCCTGACCTCAGGAACAAATTTCCACATTCGGTAAAGTAAAGCATGTCCCTCACTATCTTCAAATCTAATGCAGACAAATGAAATAGGGAATACAATGTTTGTTGTTGCATTGCACATTGGGGTCCTTTTTTGCTGTGCTTCTACTTTAAGAGGACTAAGGTCATCCATCTTGTGGTAGAAGGTGTTTGCCAGGTCTATCTGAGCTGGGGAGTGCTCCAGAAGGGCTCAAAGGGTAGTTGTTTATTGGCCAGAAGGCTCAGCAACTGGATTTTGCTTTCATTCCTACTTCTATAAATTAAGTGAATTTGCATGGAGGTGCTCACTGTGCAGCAGTGGTAGGCAATGTCCTGTACTGACACAAGGACGTGGGCAGTCAAGTTTACCTATAAAAGTAGCACCAGGACTGTAACCTGTAATTTAGTGATGCATTGAATGGAATTAAGTTGAGAACAGCTAGCCTGCACATCAGATAGCACTAATACCATGTTCTAGCACTATTCAGTTCTAGTCCCTAACCCTAGAGACCACCTCAGGACACCTCTGTAAATACCCAATCCTTAAACCCTAATAGCCCACCCTAATACAGGTCTGGACAACATGGGTATGCAATTTCCAAATATCTCTGTAGCCAGACTGGTAGATATAGGTATCTTGAGACAACGTGGCAATTGTCTCATGTTCACAGACAACCTTTTAATTCTTAAAGTAACTGACACAGTATGTGAGAGATGTACATACACAATTTCCTTGGAGGCATCTCACATACAAACAAAGGCCCTGTATATGGCTAAGAACCTATGTACCTATGAGAACCACAAATTTACTTAGGGTCTAGCCCCCTATCACTTATGGAAAAGGTCCTGCTCAGTGCAGGTGGATGGTCTAGTGGGACTACAGTGGCTAGACATAAAAAGGCTAATTAAGTCTGTCACCTAGTAAGAACCTATGAACTTATGAGCCTGAAAATACTTCACATAGGTTCATAAGTTCATAGGTAGGTATTAGGCTATTGGCCTAAGGGCCTAAGTAAGGCTAGCCAACAAGGTTCCCTGGCTTACCCCACCCAAGAAAGTTAATTTCCTGTGCCCCTGTTGAGCAGAGCCACAGAAGTGATCCCCGGGGTGTATTTCCTATTTCCCATCCACTCATCAAGATTTTTTCTTGAAGAGTGCTAATGAGGAACTTTGCTTGACATAGATGGGTAGCTTGTTCCAGAGTTTAGGAAGTCTCTGGGACAGGAATCTATCCCTCAAGCATGTCCTGTTTATTGTGGTGACAAGGTTTAGGCCCCTAGAGTGTGTAGCTCAGAGGGATTGGGATTTCTTAAGGTGTAGAATATCCAACAGCTCTGGGTTTAACATAGCTTTATATGTTAGGCAGAGATCTCCTCGGAGTAGGCGATATGGTACAGAGTAAAGCTGGAGTTTTTTGAGATGGTCAGTGTAGGGCATCTGTTTGAGGCCAGTAATCCTCTTTGTGAGGTACTTCTGTGGCCTTTCCAGCTGCTGCAGATGTCTTGTGAGGTAAATTCCAAAAGGGGTGTTGTACTCTATAATGGGTCTAGTGAGTGCCGAGTAGAGGGGAACAATGACCTCTTTTTTCCTGGATGAGAACCCTTTTGAGATGAGGTGTGCCACATAGAAGGATTTCCTGACTACTGTGGTGATGTGATTATCAAAGGAGAGACTACTGTCTACCTGGGTCCCAAGGTCTCTTATCACACATTCAGCGTTAAGTAGACTGCCATTTATGTGATAGTTCATGGGTACAGAGTTTTTGCCAAAGGGGATGACAATGCACTTTTTGGCACTGAGCTTGAGGCCATGCCTCTGACACCAGGCATCTAGCTCAGTGAGGCCCTTCTATAGGATGTCCACATCATTTGGGGACTTGACTATGGCTCCTAGTTTGTAGTCATCTGTGAACTTCATTAGCCAGAGGCCTTCTGTGTTAGCCTGTACTTCAGAGAAGTAGATACCAAACAGGAGAGGTCCCAGGACTGAAGCCTGTGGTACTCCACTTGTCACTGGTTTGAAGTCAGATTTGGAGTGTGCAACTTTTACAGTGTGGGTTCTGTCAGTGAGCCTGTTGGCAACCCATCTTGTGATGTAGGGATTTATACCTAGTTTAGTGAGTTTAGCTATAATTCCAGAATGAGGAATGGTGTTGAAAGTCTTGGCGAGGTCAAGATAGGCTGTGTGAACCACCTTACCCTCATCTACGGCTTTGGTGACTGCCTCAAGAAGTCGATCAGGTTGAGAAGGCATGATTTGCCTTTCACAAACCCAAACTGGGTGGGGTCCAGAGTTTGGAGGTTACCAATGTCTTTGAGTTCCATGATGATATGTTCCATGGCCTTGCAGACCAGGCTCGTCAGGCTAATAGGGCGATAGTTCCTAGGATCAGTGGTGGCTCCCCCTTTGTGAAGTGGGATAACTGTTACTGTGTGCCATTTAGTGGGCACAAAGCCTGACTTGAGACTATGATTGAACATGGTGCTTAGGTGGGGAGCCAGTTCATTCTGAAGTTCATGTAAAACGCAGCCTGGGATGTTGTCCGGTCCCATGGATGCTGAGTTTTTGGTTTTAGAGAGTGCGGATTTTACCTGCATAGATGTGATTACAGGGACTCTGCATTCTTCCTGTATAGATATGGACCCTTTAGGGGGTGAGAGGGGGGTAAAGTTAGCACTGAACCTATCTGCCAGGATGTTGGCAATATCAGTTGGTTCTGTAATTTTTGTGCCATCGTGCTGTAACTCAGAGCAGATCTGAATGTTGCCATTGAGATTCTTGACATAGCTATGGAATGTTTTGTGGTTGCCCTTAGAATCAGTAGCAATTTTGTTTTCGTAGCTAGCTTTGGAGGATCTTATAAGGGATCTCAGCTTCTTACTGAGGCTAACCAGACAGCTCCTCCACTCATGGGATTTTACTCTCTTTTGCAACAGTTTCTTCCTTTTGTTGTAAAGTTTGTTTATGGCAGGGGACCACCAGATTGGCTTCCTTTTTTTGGAGGATAGTGTCTTGGTTCTGTTTGAGATAGCACGATCCATGCACTCGTGTAAGTGCTTATAGAGTGCATTTGTGTAGGATTCAGCTGTCGTAATTGTATTGTCCATCTGCATGAGTGTCATGAAGTTTGCCACTTCTGCCTTAAGAAGCATGAAGTTGGCATTGGAGCAATTTTTTACCATGGTTTCCTTAATGGTGGGTGGGGTAGAGATGCGGATATCTAGGGTGATTAGCTTATGGTCGGATCTGACCAACGTGGAGTTGATTTCAGGTGTGGGACACTGGTAACTCATGTTAGTAATGACTAGGTCTAGGATATTGTTGTCCCTGTTGGGGGTGTGGATAAGTTGATCCAGGGCATTGGAATTTATGAATTCCAGAAAGTGTTGAACAAAGGAGTTGGTGCATGAGTAGTTTTCCCAGTTAATGGTGGGGTAGTTGAAATCACCTATTATTAAGGTGTTTTGTTGTACCCTAATATTTTCCAGTATATCAAGAAAAGAGGAGTGCGAATCCTGGGGCATGGTGGGGAATCTGTAGCAAGTTACAATTTGGATTGCAGTTTTGCCCAGAGTTAGTTGCACTTGGATAACCTCGGATGCATTATGTTGTGCAACTAGCCTGGAGGTGTGGATATTATTTATTTATTTTATTGATTTACATTTGTTGACCGGGAATGTCCGACTGGACGCAGGTCCATTTTCAGCGGAGGCCTGGGGAGAAAAGCCCCACAAATTAAAATATTACAGACATAGTTACAGATGAAGAATCCTAGCAATTAAAATATTACAAACATAGTTACAGATGAAGAACATAGTACATTCAGTAGATAACTAGCATCTTAGGATGTTCTTCCTAGGATATTCATAATGAATATCTTAGGATTTTCTTCCTAGGATATTCATAATGAATATGGACACACCTCCTCCTTTGGTTTTCTGGTCCAGGTTAGATGGCTGAAAAGTGTGGTAAGAGTTATAGCTTGATAATGCAGGGGTGCTCTCTAGAGCTTTGAACCAGGTCTCAGTCACTGCACAGATATCGATGTTCCCCATTTTAAGGAGTGCCTCAAGTGAGTGCATTTTGAGATTTAGACTTCTTGCATTGAGTAGCATTACCCTCAGTTTTTGCTTACCTGTTCCTGTTATGGTGGTGAATTTGTCATTTGAACCTTGACTAAAAAAGGCACTATAGGGGTGGCAAGAGCCTTAGCCAGTATCCGGAATCCCAGGGGTGACAGGTGCAGGCCATTTTTGGCAAAGCATCATGGTCTATTGACCATGTTGTCCCAGGCAGAGAGATACTGGATCCCCTTAGAATGACACAAGAAGATTAGCCAATTGTTGAAGTGAACCATTTTGTCCTTGTACTGCGGTATCATTCTGGGTGATGGCAGGATGCTTCTCAGGACTAGGGTCATACCTGCCTGGGCTACAAGATCGAAGAGCTCTTCCATGTCTCTTTTCATGTAGTCCAGGATGGTATGTCTCAGGTCACTCACACCAACATGGACAATGACAGAATCATATTTGTACTTGTTGTGGAGTGACCTGAGTGCATGGGTTATGTGGTGGATCCTGGCACCCGACAAGCAGCTGACAGTAACCTTCTCCTTGTTTAGCCTGGTGAGTGGGACATCAGTGTACCTGACTATAGAGTCACCTGTGACTAGTGTGTTGGGCACGTTGGTTTGCCTTATGGGCTGTGGTTTATTGGCACACTGAGTCTGTGTGTTATGTTTCATGTGGGTTATGTTGGGGGGTGGAGTTTGCTTGCATTTCTGCTTTGGAGGTCTCTGTTGCTTGAGCAGATTATTATTGAGAGCCTCTATGAATGTTTTTGTCTTTCTGTGTGTGGATTTTGGTGGTGTAGGTTTAGTGGTATTATGTGATGTGTGTGGTGTGGTGCAAGTGTTTACATGTTTTAGAAGAAAAATATAAAACTGCTTGATAAAGAAATGGTCCCTACAGAACATTGTTTTTAATATATACTACATGGCAAAAAAGAACACAAAGATACAGAGTGTTAGCATGAATTGTACTGCATTTTGGATAAGGAAAACTAGATGTGCACCACTCACTGCTAGAACCATATAACACTTATGAAATCTAATCTAGTGAAGGCACAAAGGTAGTGGTTAGTGCAGAGGTTCAAGGCAATGAGCTACATCCTGTAATCCAGGGTTTGAGTCCCTCACCCTGCATTTGTCTTCTGTGTGACCCGGAAAGTGCTCAGAGGCTGAAAATGGATGAAATGAATAAGTGCTTTTAAATACAAATAATACAATACATCTTTCTTTGAAGCAGCTCTGTTGTACCATACTACAACCGCGGGGGGGGGGGGGTGGTTATATTCTGATGTCCTTTTTCTTACAGTCTCATTTCAGCAGAATGCCACCTCCTTTATTGGATGGGCAGCTGCCTGTAGGTTCTCCCTTTCCTACTGCTGCTGCTGTTCTGCATGTTTTTTTATTTGCCTAAAGGGTGTGACATACTTCTTTACATGTTTCTTTCTCTTTACCCTTCCTTTGATGCACATGGATGCTAAGCACCTCTCATGATTGCCACTGTAGCAAGATGCAGTTACATTATCTTCCATGAAGGGCTAAGGGAACTGTGGACTGCACTCCTTCTGTGATGACAGCAGCAATTACAATGCTTATTCTACTGATATCTTTACTCTGGGCCATGAATATGCCTCTGCTCAGTGCAGGTGGATGGTCCAGGACTATTTTTGGTCATGACCTAAGATATAAGACAATCCCAGCATTGTTAATATGGTTGCACTAGTAAAGACAAAAAAGCAGAAGTAGAGCATATATTATATATTATTATTATTATGATTATAATACATGCAAAGAGTGTATCATTGTTGATACCTATGTAGTTAATGTTGTGTCAAGAATAGTACAGCATGAATTATTTTGCACTGCATGGCATATCAGATTTGAAACAAGCTAATAATAACTTACCCAGGATAATTCAAACTGTGCCATTTGTAGGATTTTTTTAAGTGTTCTTTTAATTTTTATAGGTGGTGCTTTCAGTAATGTTTCTTGCATCTACCTAGCTTGCACGATTTTATTTAGAGAAGGATGGTTTCCAAAAATTTAGACAAAAATTGTAGTAATCCTTCATGCTGTCGACTGCTCTGGTCACACCTGGAATGCTGCATCCAGTTTTGGTGCCTGCAACTGAAAAACAATGTCAAATAGATGAAAATGGTGGCATGTTTGGTGACATGGAGTCTTTCTGAGAAGGAATGATCGGATGTGTATTCCTTGGTTGATATATGGGAATAAGGCATGATTAAGATTATTAAGTACCAGCATGTAAGAATAGGAAAGGGAACAAGATGGGAGCCAGTCAAATGGGCCAGTTTCAGGATGGAAATAACTTATTAGATTTTCTCACAAAACTTTGATGGCAGCTGCAACACTGCAGTACTACAGATGGTAAACTGATGACAGTAGGCTACAACCGGGGTTACATCTGAAGAATAGGACTATAGATAGGGGGAGCTATGACATTTTGATGTGACTAGAACTGAAAGACTACAAGTCTGTTATTTATTGGTTGAGTTTTGAAGCTATTTTTCTACATTCACCTATTCACTGTCCATTTGAAAGCTTAGATGTGCTTTCTAGCCTCAGCTGTTGCCATGATTAGCAACAGGCACATCATTATGCTAGTAGCTTTGCAAAGCATAGCAAAGTTGAAGAAATAGTTGACAGCCCCTGCATCATTTAACAAAAATCATGTTGGATAATTGTTATGACTTCAGTTATTCATTATGGAAACCATTTGCACATAAAACTGGGACTTTTGGTGCTGTAAACTTTCTATATTTTGCCACTATCTCTCCATCTGTGGTCATGATGCACAGCTTGTGATACAGTTTGTTTTGCAGTATAGGCAACAAGCAGATTCAGGAATTGCAAAAATGAAGATGGGGTGCAGGATAATAGTTCATATGGCTCTAAATTCAGAGCCATTGGTCTTTGCTGTCTGACTAAATACTGCTTAGCTTAGACATTTGTTCTTATAGAAGAAGTCGGCTGGAGTAAGGTGAAATCCCACTATCCATGTGTATTAAATTCATTTCAAGTACAAAGGATTAGCTACTGTATAAAGTTCCTTGGAAGTCTTCTCTTTATAGAACTACTATAACTTTGCAGAATAAATGTCTAGACCGCAATTCTTTAACTATGTGAAAACCTCTAACCCTGCACTGCTGTCCCATTTTATGTGGCATTTAAGAGATATGCCATAGTCATGGCATAAAGATGCAGAATGTCATTATTATATGTCTGACATCTGCAACTCCGTTTCCCTTATATGTTGAGTAGCATGCATAATTTCCATTAGTAATATGCTATAGAATAATTTGGAAACAAACACAACCAGCTTGTATGCCATAGCTTGAATACATAGTTATTCTCTAAGATTCAGATCCAACTTATGATGAAATGTTTTCCTGACTCTACTCACTTTGGCTGTTTCAGTAATTCTTGACTTATTCATGCTGCAGCAGTTGCATACTTGTTTTTCTTAACTTTGCTTACTTCTATTGTTTTATGATTCTTGATTTCTTCCTGCTGTAGCAGTTACATTTTTGCTAATAAAATGTGCAGTATATGAGTACTGATTCTGTATTATTACCTGCTTTTATACTTGCTACCCCTCCCCCGCCATGATCACTCAAATACACTCATCTGGCCTTCTCCATCCATTAACATCCATCTCCTTATTATTGCACTCAGCTTCATTACGTTGCTAGTCTTGCTTCCTATTACCCTTGGTTAATTCTCGTTCTTTATAACTTAGTTCACAAGTTATAAAAGTCTTCTTTGCATATTTCTTCTCCTAGGAGATGTACACCCAGGTCAACAAGGTAAAGGATCCAATAACACATGAACCAATTATTCTGCATAGTGACACAACATAGGATGGACCTCCAGAAGAAAGGCAATTCGTGGTTTAACAATCAACTCACAATTTTTAAAACTATTGCTATTTTAGTCATATACTAAGTTTCAGCCTAACTTGACTACCATGTTTATGATGTACTAGATTAGCATAAGCCTAGAGCCAACCCAAATGGAAAACAATAGATTCTACAAAAGGGAACCAGTTAAAGGACTGAGCCAGCAGAATCCATCACAGACATAATTATAAGCAGGAATAAGGACTGAACCTAATATGCCTCAGTCAAAGAGCACCTAACCTTCCTACAGGCAAGACATTTTTTTTGCCTTTCTTCTCCTAGGAGATACAGCAGAGTCTATATTTTATAATTTCCTACTTTAGTTACAACAACCCATAATTGTTTGGTTTACATTTTTCTATGACTTTTCCATCAGGATATAAATGGAACCTTTTTACCTTAGCGTAAAGCTTTCCAGTCAGGATAAATCAGTCCCCTAATTCTGTGATCTGTACATTGTCTCAAAAAGCTTAACTTCTTGTATTTTATCATACTATTTTTCTGTAAGTCACATACAATGAACTGTCTCAGTATTTTGAATTATTAGTACTACTAAACCTCGACTTGGGCAGGTATCCCAAGCTCATCACAATGTGTTGTGAACACTAATGTGTTATTGACTGCAGTAATACCTTTAAATACCATTCTACCTGACTGGCATGTCACTGCAGAGTAACGTTACCACCTGTCCCTCTTTGTGAGGGACAGTCCCGCTTTAGGCAGTTATGTCCTGTGAAAAAACTAAAATATGCCAAATGTCCTAAGATTTTAGTGCAAAATATTTTCGAAGTTTTCTTTAATAGTTACATAAAGGAGATCTGATGAAGCGTGAGGTGTTCATGCAAAAGCACTTATCTGTTTGTTTTTATCAGTAAAATTGTATCCTGGATTTCAGAGCTGTGGTGGTTCTAGCTTATGTTTCATCATTTATCGTTTCCAGCCTTCTTGGTGCGAACCTTTGAGCAGCACATTGTTTTTTCCCTTCTTAGTTACATAAAGCAGTTATTTTGTATCTGAAACACTTAAATCTTATAAAAATAGAATAACCAACTCAAATTCTACAAGAATAAGCTTTTACTTTTGCAAAAAGTGAAGTCCTGTCCTTTTCACTGGCCAGGGGAATGTTTTGTCCTTCAAAATCTCATGCTTCTACAAAGTATATCCCACTTTGTGCACGTATTAACAATACACTAATACTTGACAGGAGGTTTATTTTTATGAATCCCATTACATGCAGCCTGAAAACAGAGGACCTCTGGTAATTATTATGCTTTATAAGGGTGGGGGGTTCCAGCACCCTTAAGTTCTCCTGCATACCACTAAAATAAAGGGTTTGGGGGAAGGCATTTGGAAAAGTTGCATAAAATAATAAATACACCATGCAACGTTTACTGATCCAAAAGCTGTATTTGCTACAGGCACATTTCAGATGGGTATACAGATGTTAAGTATCAGCAGTATTTTTTCAGAGATTTTTTTTTTTGCATTTGTAAATATACTGTGTCCAGTTAGAGACACTCAGTTAAATAGAAAAACAAAGGTAACGTAAACATGCTGCATTTGTAAATGTACTGTGTCCAGTTAGAGACACTCAGTTAAAAAGGAAAATAAAGGTAAACATGCTTTCACTTGATCATGTAACACCTGTTCCAGACATGCCTCTTCTGTATCTTGAGAACACTTTCATAGCCTAATCAAATGGTGCTTTATTTCATTTTGGTATAAACACAAGACATAAAATCTTTTTAGTGTCAGTTAAATGACTTATTACACTTTACATTAGGACATAGATGCAAAATTCTCTAGTTTGTTCATGGTCTCTGTAGGCAGAACTTTGTTTCTTTGTTACTGTATGGAACATCTATGCAAGGTGCGGGAATCTGGAAGGGAGCATACTTCAAGATGACATGCACTATGAAGGTTAGGCAGGGTGGCAACTACTTTTTAGAGAAAAGTTTATTGGAGATTTGTTCAGGACTCAACAAGAAAGGGAAACAGCTGCTGCTGCAGCGGGTAGAGACAGGAATTGGGTCCTCAGAGCCATGGAAACAGCAGAGTGAGAAACAAGTTGAACACCCTTAGCTAGCTAGACACTAATGATAACTGAAAAAGATATAAAAGTAGCACAGAATAGTTTTCTTGTATTATGCGGGAGCTTACAAAGCACACATACAATGCCCTTTTGAGACATGCTATCCATCAAAAAGGTAAGACAAAGATGTGAGTCAGCTGTGTGGTGCAGAGGGATAAAGCCATTAGCAGCCTGCTTTCTACAGGAATCAAGAATAGAGGGCAGTATTGAGCTGCCACATCAACAACCACATTCTGGGAGAAGGATATGGTCTAATCACTGCAATACTGGGGTCCAGTGACAGCAGACACATATGCTAAGTAGCATTGTGAATGGAGATGAGTGTTTGACTTTGCCACACCAGTGATGGTAGCCTCTACTGTACATGTGCAACAGTGCCATGCAGAGTGGAAGGTAATATAAGTTCCTACGGTGTTGCAGGTGCACATGTCTACAACCATGGGAGGGGTTAAGATATTTAGTTCTGCATCACTAACCATATGGCTTTGTGGGTAGGACATTCATATATGTATTCTTATTAACAATTTTCAAATTACAAAGCAGCGATTAAACCAAAATGCATAAAGATGGCACCAAAAGGAGAGATATCTATTCCAGAGGATTGTAGCCCCCCAAACATCTCCAACACCTAGGTGAGAACTGCCCTCACTAAGGCAAAAAACACAGCATCCATGGGACCGGATGGTGTCCCCGGCTGTGTGCTTCATGAACTCAATGAGGAATTAAACCCACAGTTTGGACAGCTGTTTAATCTTAGCCTCATCTCAGGATACGTACCCAAGGAGTGGCGCACGGCGACTGTGGTCCCACTTCATAAGGGCGGTGCCTCCACAGACTCTGGAAATTACCGCCCCATTAGCTTGACAAGCCTTATCTGCAAAGCCATGGAGAGGATCATAATGGAACTCATAAATAAAGACATAGGGAACTTGCAGACTTTAGATCCAACCCAGTTTGGCTTTGTCAAAGGCAGATCCTGCCTCTTAAACTAGGTTGACTTTTTCGAGACAGTCACCAAGGCCATTGATGAGGGAAAGGCAGTCCATACAGCCTACCTCGACCTGGCAAAGGTCTTCGACACAATACCCCACTCAGGTATCATCGAAAAACTCATCAGCTTGAATGTAAACCCATACATCACAAGATGGGTTGCAAACTGGCTAAGTGACAGAACCCACAGGGTCAGAGTTGCTGGAGCCATGTCAGACTCAAAGCCTGTCACAAGTGGTGTCCCACAGGGCTCAGTCCTGGGTCCACTCTTGTTCGGCATCTACTTTTCTGAAGTACAAGCAAACGCAGGAGGGTTATGGCTGACAAAGTTTGCAGATGACTGCAAACTGGGCGCTATAGTTGAAAACACATCTGACACAGATATCCTCCAGAAGGGCCTCACAGAAACGGATAACTGGTGCCAGAGCCATGGCCTGAAGTTAAACGCCAAAAAATGCATAGTCATACCCTTCGGGAAAAACAAGGTTACCCCTAGCTACCATATAGGTGGCAATCCACTGAGCACAGAAAAAGTCATCAGGGATCTGGGGACCCAAGTTGACAGTAGCCTTCGCTTGACACTCATGTTGCTAAAGTAGTTAGGAAAACCTTCTATATTGCCCACCTGATCATGAAGGGATTCACATCTAGATCAAGGGAGGTCATCATCCCCCTGTACTCATCACTCATTAGACCTATGATTGAGTACAATGCCCGTTGGAATGTATCTGACCAGACACCTGCTGCAGCTTGAAAGGCCCCAAAAGTTCCTCACCAAAAGGATAAAGGGTCTCAAAAATATGTCTTATGCTGCCCGACTGAAAGAACTCCAGCTCTATTCAGTCTCATACCGCTTGCTCAGAGGTGACCTGTGCCTGACATATAAGGCCATATCAAACCCAGATTTGATGAATATGCTTCACCTCAAAAAATCTAGATCCCTCAGAACCACAAGGGCGGGAGACTTAAACCTTGACACGGTTATAAATAGAATGTGCTGGAGGGACAGATTCATCACCCAGAGACTCCCTATGCTGTGGAACAAAATCCCGGTACATGTGAGGCAGAGCACCTCGCTGGCCTTGTTCAAGAGGAATCTTGAACAATGGATGGGAGATCGCAGATATACCCCAGGGATTACTTCAGTGTCACTGCTTGACAGAGGCACAGAAAAATGATAGGCATAGTTTTTATTCAAACTAAAGGGGTGGCGAAAGCCACATAACTATGGGCTAGGCTTATAAATGCCCTTGGGCAGATAGCCTAGTATGAACCTATGAACCTATGAACATATATCCTTTCCCTCCCATTTTCTCTTGCTGCCTAATACACTCATTAAGAGTAATTATTTCAAGAGAACTTTTCTGAAAGTAAAATGCTGTTTAGTGTAAATGACTGATCAGATGAAATCAGCTGGTTCCAAAATGATAAAATTATCTTTTAGTGGCTGATGAAGCATAAAAATTGTAATTTTAAATGAGGAATTTCCACATTACCCAAACTCTCATATAAGAAAGGGATACAAAGACAGAAAGTTCCATATATAGATCTGTTTTTTTTCCACCAAGGCACTATCCTGACGTAAGACTACCACATTTCATGCTATATGCCAGTAAGGCGACATCCATGCCACCATGTTCATTCCATTAAGGACTCTGCACATTCTGTAGAATACCTTTTGTTGAATGGTTTCATTACAAGAGTTAAACAAATGGTTCCTAAATTATCTCCAAATCAATATAAACTGTTGTAAAGTGATGTTTGATGCTATCTGAACATTCTACTTTCCTGAAGTTATACCTAAACGATCTTTATTATTGGGTCTAATAGCCATAGACATATTTGCCAACACTTTACTACACATAAGGAGATTTGGAGGAACATTATGAGTATTAGTTAAGGTTTTAGAGAGAAAGTGAACTCTTTTCTTTATGATATAACAGGTTAGATCAGGATATAGATGTGCTTTGTCTTGAACCACTACTTCTGTTATTTCATACCTGTCAAACAGAAACTAATTATTGTTTTATTTCTTGCATGCATTGTGTAATGACTCAGAAGTTAAGCTGTGGGTGGAAAAATATGTTGTGAGAAAATATGTGAGAGGAAATATTATATTTATGAGAGACAAAATATGTTTTAATAAGTCTGCATGCCAGTTTAACAGTTCATGTAATGTGGGTAGGTATGATTGCCATACACTATCATGCAAAGCATACAAAGTATGCTGGGTTGTTGAATGCCAATATATATAGTTTATCCTCTTCCTTTTTCCTTGGAGGCTATGAGAATAGGCCATGGAACTCGAAACAAATCGCCCATCTGTAGAAAGTTGCACCATATACAACTAATTTTGTCATATCATTGAAATAAAAGAGGAATAAAACGTTTTCATACAGAATACACAATTTGCATTTAATCAGAGTTTTAAAAAAATGAATCATGCCTACAAAAGATGGCTTTGTGATATACCACTTTTGATTGCCTGGCTCTATAACTGAAATAAAGTTGAAAGCTACCCATGAATTGATTCAGATAGTATAACTGTATACTTCCACACTGAAAATTTTAAACAGTTCACTACCTGAACATCCATTTGGGGAGAAACTGAAGAGTCAAAGAATAAGACATTAAAATGTTGTGGATAAGTTGAATAATTGAAAAACAAAGTTTGTGGAGTAAAAACTGGTGAATTACTATCAAAGATGGAGTCATCCATATATACCACAAAAATCATATTATGGTCAAGAATCATGATAGGTTTCATCATATGGAAAATGATATAGGGCCAAAATAAATAAAGTAGGGGAAAGCAGACAACTCTGAAATACTCCTCTTTACCATAGATTGGAAATGGCCTATTGAGAAAAATATCTTAAGATAGAAAGTAATACTTTAATAATATTAAATATTTTATCTGGAATAGAAAGTGATCATAAAATACAAAATGGATGCGGTCTACTTAGAGTTCTGAATGTTTTGCATGCATATAGAGAGCAAAATCATCTTCACATCTGATATTCTGAATATACAGGCAATCTGTTAGAAAAGTATGATTAGTGATAGACATTTATCTACTGGAAACAAAATCAAATGTGCATATATGTATTATAGTAGGTAAAACCTGTGTTAGATAATTATTTGCATATGTAACACTAATTTTGTAGTCATAATTGAGTAATGCAATTGGGTAGTAATTTTTGTTTTTTGTTTGACCTTAATCTGGTTTAGGGAAAACAAAAAGAGTTACACTGGAAAAATGCTAATCTATTTCTTGAAGGCTTTTAAAAAATCTTAGGAGATGCCTGTGAATATGAGGTACTAGAAGATGTGGAAATTTAAAAAAAAAAAAAAACTCAATAGGGAGTGTTTCAGGACCTGGCGATATTTTGAGTTCTAACTGAGAAAAAGTTAAGTTATAATTTGTGCCTGTGTATTATCTATAGAAACTTGTTACAAAAAGCTTCCTGTTCGTCTGGGTTGTAAATCTTCTTATAATAGTCAGAAACTACCTAAGGGATATCTGTTGGCGCAGTGACTCACCCTCAAAAGAAAGAAAACTCATAAAATTATCTTGGAGGGGTTTAGAAAAAAAGTAAGGAAATGTTGTTCTAATTTGATTCAGCATGATAAAAGAGTTTCTGTGCAGTAAATCTGAGTTAATGTGTATTTCATGCGATATACATTGTATATCTTGCTGAATAGCCTTGTAGTGGGAAATATATTTATCAGAATTGACTTCCAGACATTTTTTTTGCAATGATACTTGCTTATTTAAATTGTCACTGATTCTATTATTACTAATTCTTTGTTAATGCATGCATAAGATAAGCTAAGACAAATTGTAAGTCTTAAAGGCTGCCCAACGTTTTTGTAAACAAGAGGTACAAATCAAAATTGTGTTTTATTTGCCTGCAAGATAAGTTAGGCATTGACCAAAGAATGCTTTGGATGGCAGAATAGGTAAAGGTCACATATACTGAAAATGTAGCAACGTGTGGGTTTAAACAAAAAAATAATTGTCATGATAATTTTATATTTGATCCTATAAGGGTCCAGTTATGTAAAGGTGAACATACATGCTTCAACAAAGGCATCTAATTTTTGAATTTCAAAAATTCCTTGTTTCCCTTATTTTCATTTACTTGTTGTCAGATTTTGATAGATATTAAATTGTATGCTGTATGCATATGAATATTGCATTCCTTCAATTTCAACAAAAAGGAATCATAGTCTTGAAAAGGAACATGCACTGAGCTAGCAGTAAAAAGTATAATACTGAGTTTGTGCTGTCCACAAAAATAATACAAAGAGTTACATTTCCTACATGAAGTCAATGAATCTTCTGAAGCATCCAAACTTATTTCTTGTAGACAAGTTATATCTCTCAAGGTTAAGGTCACATATTTCATGAACTTTCTTGTTTTAACTTATATTATTGACACAGATAATGTTAAATGTTGGTAACTTGATATCCTTGAATTTAAGTAAATAGTAAACATTTGAAACTTTAATAAGTCACTGTGATGATATGAGCTAGTGCCAGCATAGCCAGCTGGAGTTTTATAAAGAATGCTATGTCCTTTGAATACCAAACTGCTTTATACAAAATGCTTGTGTTACAAATGTATCAGAACTGTGTGGCATTTGAATATCAAACTGATTTGTACAGATGCTTACTTTACAGATGTACTAAAACTGTATGGCATTTGAAAATTAAAATGTGTTTGTAAAGTTGCTAGTGTTAAAATGTATCAACAGTGGGTACTGCTGGACAGAGAATGAATATATATGTGTGACATCTATGTATATATTTAGCAAAGAACACTTTTAAGAGAAGGGGTTAAGCAGCTAGCTTACTTCTTACTTTAAGAAAAATACTGTTAATTGGACCACCTGTTGGACCATGGAAGTGCTTATCTCACAGCTCTGTACAGGACCAAAGACAGCATGTCTGGAAGAAGCCTTTGTTCATTAGCTCAGTAAAAAGAGGGGAAGCCCCAAGCACTGCCATAAACATTAGCAAAACTTTAGATATGCATCTTATCACATCTATGCAAACATCCTGTCTCAAACGTCAAAGGGGAATAGTGTGAGAACCTATAGGCAGATGACTAGATGAGGTCATTCTTCCACCCATCTTAGAAATTTTAGATATTCAAAAAGAAATCTCTCAGTATTGAGCATTCTGTTTTGGGGCTGACACCAAGAAGAAACATTCACCACATAATCTGCCCTGTTCTATTAAGTAAATAGGGAATAGTAATTTTCTTAGATTCAGTCAGGAAAATATAGTGAAGCTTAGTTTAGATATTGTTTTTATTTACTTGTCTGAGTCTGTCCATCAGTGTTATTTTCAATATTTCCTGTTATTTGAACTCTGTGGTTTATTGTAAATATATATTTAGTATTTTCATGGTCTTTTATTATTTATTATTAAATATATTTAAAACTTTTATTGTAGCTAGTCCTTTCAGAAAGTATTTAACCTTTGAGAGTGCTTATATTTATTTGGTGACACTCTGTGGTCCACTCCAGAAGGCTTAGCTGTCTTGGTCAACTACTACAATTTGTATAAGTATTAATATTACACATGATAATTGGACACGTTTTGTTAAGGGCCTTAAAGTAGCTGATTGGGGAGTGTCTGGTGGCAGTGATAACTACCTTATACTCTGGGCAGAAAGGGGCACAGCAGGCAAATCTGTGCCAGCCTTTTCTGTGTGTGTGTGTGTGTGTGTGTGTGTGTGTGTGTGTGTGTGTGTGTGGAAAATCAAATATCACAGTGTATGTGTGTGTGTTAGCCATGTGGAGCAGGGACACAAAGCACTGATTTCACAGAGTGGGTGCTGGAGAACTTGGCTTGGACACTCTGCTGAGAACTTAACCCTACAGATGTACCAGTGGGGAGTCTTACTGGGGACCTGGAGGGAGTCAGATACAGAAATCCAGACCCCGGGCTGAGTGTGTACTCTGTGTCCTCTAAAGGGGATTTGTGCTTGATGCAGAGAGGTCTGCATCTGGAGATACTGAGTGTATCCATTTGTATTCCAAGTGAACGACCCTCTCCATTGTCAGTGGTAAGGATTCAGGCTCCTTGATTACTGGCTCAGAGAGGGTCATCACAGTCACACTCCCCAAGATCAGCAAGAGGGCCTTTTGCCCTACTTCAATTATATGAGTCATTTTTGTATTTAGAAAGAAACATATAAGAAAGAAAAATGGAAAACATAAAATAAAACAAAGAAAAACAAAATAGTAAAAAAGATGCAGATATAAAGCAACATTGATTTACTATTGAACATTTCGGCAGCTGTTTATTTCTCTCATGAAGATTCTTTTTATTAGTTTCTAAATCAAGGAACCTTCAGGAAATGTTGTTTCATTTGTAGCGATACTGTTTCAAACCTTCAACTGCTTGTTTTTTCAGATGAGCAGTTTCTTTAGATATAATCTCAAAATTTTATACCATCTTGATTAAATGTCCAATTTGCCTGCATTTATCTAGGACTCTAAACCAATAAACTGTTAACTGCTTCACTAAAAATCATGTATTGAGGGAACAGACAAGGATCCAAGACAAAGCATGACCCTCTTCAAGACAAAAAAAAAAAAAAAAAAAAAAAAGAAAAAGCATTTAATGATAATAATACCATTGACAAAGCATTGATGGAAAACAGTGCACGCAGAAACCAGAAAGGGCTAAGAGGGCTTGAGCAAATAATTTTCTAGCCATAGACTGAGCAAATAATATGGGCAAAAAGGAGTAAAGTTGTCAATATTTTAAGGATAATGCCTACAGGTGCCCATAAAGTGCAGGTTTACATATGAGGGACCTGGATATAGTCACAGTCACTGAGGTATGACACAGTAACAATCATACAGTGAAGTTAATATAATGAAGGTAACCAATGTATAGGAGGTGCAAGGTAGGAGAACTAGAGAAAGGATAGATAACAGAATGAAGTACATCAACAGACCTACTGATCAGCCATTGAAATAAGGAAGTGCTATCAATTACCCAGGGAAGAGGAACAGGCAACTCATTAAAAATAAAGCTCAATTATAGACCTGCAACTAAGGGCAACATCAAGACCAGAAATTATAGAAGATATATTTTAAATTGCTAAACAGAGAAAATGTTTTTGATATGTGACCTAAATATGTTCTGCATTTATTGGAACACTGTTACTTCAGTAATATTAAGGACTCAACTGACTGTCAATGCCCAGATATGTAGATAGGCTGAATCAACTACCAATGGAACTGACATGGGGGGGGGTGAGGTGAGATCAATCTTGGATATTGATAAATTGTTTTTCTAAAAGATTTGAAGTCATTTCTAAACTTGGTGGATTACAAAAGGCATGAGAAGAAAATTTCAGAACTGGAAGTAGGAGACCATTTAGGGAGAATAGTGACCATAAACGTAACTTGAGCCCCACAAAGTCCAATTCACCATCCAACGGGTTAGCAACGTAATTTTGTTTATTGACAATCTGTTATTATTGTCAATAAACGAAATTACATTGCTAACCCATTGGATGGTGAATTGGACTTTGTGGGGCTCAAGTTACGTTTAAGCCTTCTGCCCTTGTGGGTGTTTTCGTTTTTTATTTGTGAGAATAGTGACCATGTTATATGGTTTACAACAAATGCTACTTTACAACCTAATTTAACAGAGTACTGGACTTCAGATCTAATTTTATTTATGTGAGGTTGTGCCTTAATAGAAGATTAATTTGTTGTCACAAGGACAGCATATCACTGTTTAAATCTTAACAATAAAAACAAAATTAAAATGAAAGGAACACTATGGTTGTGAAGCAGAGAATGTTAAAAAAAAGAAGATGACCATCAGGAAAAGAAAAAACTCAAAAAGAGCAAGGTGGAAAGCCATATCAGCTAAAGCAGAAGGTGGCATAAAAATGTCAGATGACCTGCATTTTAGAATTAAAAAAGGGAATACCACTAAGAAAGAGGATAAAAGAAATTAGCACAATGTGGTGCAGTGGTTACCATTTTTGAAGCACAGTGCTTCGTTGTTCAGTTTGGTTCTTCACTGGGATGCCTTTTTTGTGGACTCCGTATATCATTCCTCAGGGGTTTTCATCAGTTGCTCTGGTTTCCTCCCAGATCTCAAAGACATACTGTACCTGAATTGGTATTCCTTTAAAATTGCCTTTGGTGTGTATGTTTGTGCTGAGTGAGAGCTAGTGTGTACTTCTTGCAATATTTTTTTGCCTTCCTCAAGAGTAGTTCCTCTTTCTTTTATCCACTGGGTGTCATACCTCTCAACTGTCCAGATTTTTGTAGCACACCCATATTTTTGCCTTGTATTTTTGAGGATTTATGTCACTAAATATTGACAAATATTTGAGTTTTAGACTTGATATCTTTTCAGAAATGCATACTAATGCAAAACCTGTTATTCCAGCAACTATCTAAGTTTACAGGAGAAATATTTAAAATTTGTCCCTATTTATGGGCTTTTGTCCCACCCCCCATTATTTCTGGTTTTGTCCAGATGTTTGGTGTTAAAACTTGAGAGGTATACTGGGTATTGGGGATAGGATTCTGTTTACTCACAACCCTAAATTAGATTACATGGGTAAGTGAATAAATACATAAAGAGACAGTGGGGCTTAACAAAATGGAGCAGAAAAAAATAATAGAGGAAGGATAGAAGACAAAAGGCAGAACTGCCAAAAAGTTACTGATAACAAAGTTCCCATACAAATAAGCCAATAAGATATAAGCACACTGGGCAGCAGAAATGTGGTGATAAGAAAGGTTGAGTTAAATGAACTTTTAAACCAGAAGATGGATAAAATAGTGTCATTACGTAGAAGTCACATGATCTGAGTTCTAAAGGAACTATTAGTTGGTGTAATGAAACGTTTCATAACCCTTTTTTTAAATTATGGAACAATAGTGTACAACAACTGGACTGTAGCAAGTCTGTTGTGATTCTCTTCATTAATATCCAAAATTCTGCAAAATCCAAACTTGAAATGAGTTACAACAGAATAGTCAAATTTGCCACCAAGGCCAAATTCTGTTCCCACCATTGTAACTCACGACAATTAGGCTGGGTGGAACTCCCCCACCATCTCTCATTTACCCAACTAATTACAGTACATAAACTATTCTACAGACCCACAGACTGCCCTGCTCTCTCAACACTACTCACCCAATACCAACCCAATATGCAACTAACATCTGAAAATCATCTACTTCTAAAAGTAGAAAAGCCCACCTTACCTGCTGATCAACTCCTCTATTCCTTCACCGTTGCCAAACTATGGAACTCACTTCCATCTTGTATAAGAAACACAGGCATCACCATCACCTTCGAACAAATACTAAAAAATCATCTCAACTCTTCCTGGCTATGTACCTGCTCTATAACCTAACCTCTTTCTTTTCCTTATGTGATAACTAAACTATGCTTTTTGCTTTTTGCTTCTGCTGACTGATGATTTTTTTTTCCACAATTATAAGTTTTTATCACTTGTTGATACTAGTACAATAATGCTGATTAATATATCTCTGTTTATACCTCTCTGATTGAATTCATCTGGCAACCAACAAAATCCCTGCCTTTATGTATATATTCTGTATATATTACTGTAATCATTATCTGTAACTTTTGCACCAATTAATGTTTAATATTTTCTGTATCTATGTTTTGTTGGAGCTTTTCCCCCTGGGCCTTCACTGAAAATGGGCTCTTTTAGGCCCAGTTGACATTCTCAGTAAACAAATGCAATAACTAAAAAAATAAATAAATAAATAACAAGACTATGAGTAAGACATAGATCAATTATCCCAAATTAAGTAGTTAAGCAATGGAACTGGTTCTCAATTAAAGACTTGTTTATTGCTTATAGGCTAGTGGCAGGCAGGACCAAGGCAACACAGATTTACAGTAGATCCACCATATCATATATCTAAAAGAGCAATTTGTCTGAGTGTCCACAGGTTGCAAACCAGTGCAGAAGTGTAGAGCAGAACTATGGATGTGGCTTATGGCTATCTAAAATTTACCAAATCATGTGACACAGTGCTAATTAGACAAAAAGCTACATACACTGAACATCTGTTATGTGACCCCTAAGATTATAAACATTGTAAACAAAGAGAAACTACAGGACATCACAGGGCATAATGGTAAATGGTGACCATATTGTGAGAAGACGAGTTATGAACACAATCCCAGAGGAGTCAGTAGAAGGCCAAATCACTTTAATATTGACATGCAAGTATTGTAGAGGGAATAGAGAACATGCTATGCATACCTGTATTTGTAGATGGCAGAGATATCTGTAACAAAGTAGATACGCAAAGTGCTGTGAATAAAATGAGATGAAATGTACAAAGAAAACTGCAGACATGCCCCGATGTATGCAGTTTGCATTTGATGTAAAATAATGCACCTTAGAAGAAACAATCCAAAGTTCAAGGATAGACTACCCACTGGGGAACTTAAATGTTAGAAAGGAAAACAATCCAGAGGGATAGACTGCCCACTATGGAATTTTTAGTAACATACATAGAAAGGAAACTTACATTATTTATTTTGAATGTGAAGGTTTTGCAGTGAAAATACAACAGAAAAGCAAACGTTGAACATTTAAGCTTGTTTTTGCAGGGGAAATCCCCCTGCACCCCCATGACACTGTATAAACGAAGTTTGAAATTGCAATGCATTTGAGAAAAGGGAATATTGCAAGAAATGGCAATCTCAAACTTGCATATGTAAATACAGATTTTTGTTTTTTCATTCTCCACATTAGTCAACATGACCGAATCAGCTAGAGCCATATTTTACACCATTGAGTGGCTAGCTATGCCACGGCACACAGTCTGTGATCCGTGTTCTCCTATCTTGTGGATACTGCGCACCACAGTAGATGCCCAAAGCAGTTGGTCTGTACAACTCTTCCCCCTACATGGCACCATGTAGAGTCTGTGCTGTTGCCCACAGCTCCATTCATTGCTGAGTCTGAGACGGAAACACTCAGCATGTTTTTCAGACATTAGTTAAATCCCACAGATACACAGGGAGACCGTGCAACCTTCAAACAGGCATTGGTTGGAGGTCAGGATCGAACCTTGTACCTGGGAGGTGAAGACCTTAACCATTATGCCAACTGGTAGAATTAGTGTAGGCTATGTACAAGGACCCAATGACTCAAGTACAAACAGTGATTAAAATGATACCGTGACCCCATGTAGAAAATATGGGAAAAAGGGGGATGATGATGATGATGATGAAGTCTCCACATTCTGGGATTCAGCATTCACTGTCCATATATTAAATGTTTATCCACTTAGATAATAACTAGGATATGACTTAGCATACTCTTCTTTTACTAACAATCTATAATCAAATACACATATGTATTATTTTTATTTTGCAGTTCTCCTGCATCCTCATACAAAATAAAATGAGGTACACATCCCTTAGAGCCTCCTTGCTGATTTTCTGCTATTTTAAACATCTTTAGTGTCTGACTGTTATTTTTCTGATGTTTTAAACATTCTCTAGTGTTTCCCATTGAAACTAGGCTAGCTAGTAGCTGTAGCATAGTTGAGATACAGATTTGCTGCTTCTGGAACTGTTTATAGTACTTTGTTTGTTCTGTGCACATTTTCCAGGCCATCTTAGGTTGGAAGAGGCTTATCTGCACTTTTATGAAAGAATTGTGCTGATTGGGACCTGTCTGGTAAAGGGAAGCCAGTCTAGGGCTTAGAATAAGCATCCTCTTTGGTCCTTTTGAATCTTTTTAAAGTTTTTTTTCAGGTTTTTAGCTTCTGGTATTTATGGTATTTAGGCCCTGCATTTGAGCAGGTTTCTGCTTGTTTGTATCGAGCTGAACTGAGGTGGATTACCAGCCACAGTTCTCAGCTGAGATACCAGACGACTAGAGGCTTCTGAGCTTCCAAAAAACATAAGTTGCCTATATATTTTTTTTTTTTTGCTTATTTATACTATTTACTGCACTTTTGTATTCCCTGTCACCTACTTTTATACTGTATTTATTTACTGTGTACTGCAATTGTCTGCTTTAGTTGTTGTTGTTGTTGCTGTGTCTTTCGGCTTATCCCGGTCAGGGATCGCCACAGTGGGACTCCGGTCCGCTAATGTTTGGTAATGGATTTTTACGTGCCGATTTACCAGCCCTGATGCACAACCTTCAATGAAGACATGCCCATTCACGCATGCCTCCACACAGAAGACGCTCTAGCTGAGAATCAAACGCGACAACGTCTTGCTGTGAGGTGACAACATTACTTTAGTGTGCCCGTTAAATCAAATTATATTGCTGTTTTCACTGTTTACAAATCTTCTTTGTTAGTTTCACTGTTTGTTAAGTATTTACTGGCATATTTTACTATTTTAAGCTATCTGTTCTGCTTGTTCTGGTTTTCCTGTCTAGCAGTGTTTAAATAACTGATCTGTTAACTGTTAAAATCATTCTCTAGAGCCTCCTTGCTGATTTTCTGCTGTTTTAAACATTTTCTAATGTTTCCCACTGAAACTAGAGTAGCTAGTAGCTGTAGAATAGTCCAGATACAGACTTGCTGCTTCTGGAACTGTTTGTGGTAGTTTGTTTGCTCTGAACACATTTTTCAGACCATCTTGGATTGGAAGAGGCTTATCTGCACTTTTGTGAGTAGAGTGTGCTAATTGTGACCTGTCTGGGAAAGGGAGGCTGGTCTAGGGCTTGGAATAAGCATCCTCATCGGTCTTTTTGAATCCTTTTAATTTTTTTTAAAGTATTTAGCTTCTGGTATTTAGGCCCTGCATTTGAGCAGGTTTCTGCTTGTTTGCACATTGGGCAGCACCCGCACTGCCATGCAGTTGTGCACCAAAGCTGGACAATTAAATTCAGCCAATTTTCCCTAAACCCCAGGCAGAAATAACCATCCACTGAGCTCCTCTGTGATCAGTTCTGAATAGCCACCCCTAGTGGCAACAGTCTTCAACGTAGCATTATGGACAGTTGGACTCCCCTTGTTTCTCCTGCCAAACCTGTTGACTTGGGTCTGTTGAGGCAGTGTAGCAATTGCTGCATGTACACAGACAACACTCTACTAATAACACATTCTAGTACAGAGTGTGAGAGATGTATTTACACCAAGAATCTAGAATCCATGCTCTCTCTCACTTAAAACAGTAACATGGAGAAGGTTAACTCACCCACCACTGCATATGCTTATAGTACCACTACCCATGCACATAGTATGCATCAAGCAAGTAAATCCACATACATGGAGGTTTTCTCAAAAAACTTACCAAAACACCAGAGACCTCCAAAACACAAGACTGCTATAGCTTACACAGTCCCCACAGCACCCATGACACATAGCAAAATCAGTGTCTCACTCACCAAGCCAGTAAGGCGTAACACTCAAAAAACAATTTTTCTTGTCATTGGAGAATCAATAGTGAGACACACGGATGTCCCACTCACCAGGTTGGACAAGGAGAAAGTCATGGTCAGCTACCTGTCTGGTGCCAGGATTCATCAGATTACACATGCACTCAGGTCTCTCAGCAACAAGTACTGTTATGACTCTTTTATAGTTCATGTTGGTGTGAACAATCTGAGATGTGCCTCGCTGGTCTATATGAAGACAAACATGGCTGATCTCTCTGAGTATGTGTCCCAGGCATGTATGTCCACAGCTTTGAGTAGCAGACTGCCCTCACCTAGAATGATGCCACAGTATAAACAAAAATGATTTATTTTAATAATTGGCTAAGTTTTTGGTGTCATTTAAAGGGGATCCATTTCATGTCAGCCAGAGATGGTTTGCACATGGCACCTCTAGGCTATTGGCTGCTGGCTAAGGCTGTTGCCTCCCCCATATTGCCTTTTTTAGGAAATATCTTGAAAAGAACATTACCAATGTGAAATTAATCAGTAAAACCAAAATGAAAACTCCAACAAAGCTAGAACTTCCACTGAGTGACCTCCCAAACCTCTTGTATCAGAAGCACATGGGATATATGCAAATGACCCTTATGCTTGTGCTGTGCTGACGAGGTCATAACAAGGCCAAATATGCATATCCACAGCTAGTGGGATTTGGCTTTATTGGCCTGAAATTGTCCATTAAAATGACGAAACAAGTCATGGGCATTCAGAATCGCCAATTAGCTGGAACACCTGATGTTCATAAGGGTCATTTGCATATATCTCATGTACCTCTGATACAAGAGGTTTGGGAGGCCCCTCAGTGGAAGTTCTAGCTTTGCTGAAGTTTTCATTTTGTTTTTACTGATTGGTTTTTCAGTGACCTTCTCACTTATTGTTTTAGTTTATTGTTTGGGATATTTTTGCAGTGACCCTAATGATAATGGACATCAGCTGGGTATAACAGCCCTGTGTTTCTTATGCTTAGTCAAACACTCTGCTTGTGCTGTGCTGATGAGGTCATAACAAGGCAGAAATATGCATATCCACAGCTAGTGGGGTTTGGCTTTATTGGCCTGAAATTGTCCATTAAAATGATGAAACAAGTCATGGGCATTCAGAATCGCCAGTTAGCTGGAGCACCTGATGTTCATAAGGGTCATTTGCATATATCCCATGTGCCTCTGATACAAGAGGTTTGAGAGATCACTCAGTGGAATTCTAGCTTTGCTGGAGTTTTCATTTTGTTTTTACTGACTGTTTTTTCAGTGACCATCTCACTTATTGTTTCAATGTGAAATTAACCGCTCAAAACAAAATACGAGTCATATTGCAAAATGCTAGGAGCTTAAACCAAAAACTGCACTTTCTAGAAGCACTTTTATCACTAGAAGATGTAGATGTCTGTGTAGTCACAAAACCTGGTTGAAAGCCTGAGAGATTACCCCGGCTTTGCCAGGCTACAATGCCTTCCACAGCTTTAGACCACAAAATGAACATGTGATAACCAAAGGATGAAATGTTTCAATCTATATTAGAGATAAATTTTCCTCCTGTCTAATTAGACTGGACAACTTCATGGAGTTACTCCAGGTCCAGGATAAAGTGGGTAAGACCCCCATTCAAGTCATAGCCAGTTACAGATCCCCCTCTATGGGTCATGACACCCATGAAGCCTACTTGACCAAACTGGACATAATCCAAAATTTACTGAACACACTGGTTATAGGGGATTTCAATTATCCTACCATCAACTGGGGAACCTATTTATTTATTTTTTTATTTATTTAACATTTGTTGACCGGGAATGTCCGACTAGGTTCCACAGAGCCTGTTTTCAGCGGAGGCCCGGGGAGAAAGCCAGGCCTATGTTAGCCCTAACTCACTAGCACAAACGTTCATTGACTTTGTTAATTCAAATGCCCTCAAACAAATTGTCCATACCCCAACAAGGGGAACAAACATTATGAATCTGGTCTTCACCAACATGTCAAACATATGCACTGCCGCAACTGTCGGACCCTCATTAGTTAAAACTGACCACAAATCAGTCATCTTCAAGCTGGCACTGACAATAGAACTAAAAGAGTGAAATAAGAGTATAAATCTTCACCAAGGCAAACTATACCCTCCTATGTGAAGGTATAAATGCATTCCAACCACACCCCAAGCTGGAAGTGGTAACTACACTGAAGCTTACACTAAAGCCCTGTACAATCACTTGCATAAGCGTATAAACTCAGCCGTACCAGAAAGAATCAATGCCAAAGTCCCAAGTAAAAACAAGCTTCCATAGTGGGCATTCATCATCAACAAACTTTACAATAATTGCAAAAAGTTGCTGTCCAAGAAAACAAAGGCATGGCCCCTACAATGGAAAAGCACCCTCCTCAGCCTCAACAGGCAAATAAGACAACTTGTCATATCCTCCAGGGGCTCCTTTGAGAAAAACTTAGCAAGTACAGCCAAGGATAACCATAAGGCCTTTTACAGCTACATACATATCCTAAAGGGTAGGACCCAAGCATGTGCATAACTAGTGACCAACGGTATCACACAGACTGACGCCACAGAGATAGCAAACCTGCTAGTGGATAGGTTTAGTGAAAATTTCACTCCCTTATCTCCTCCTAACTTACAACAGATCTTTCCCCAAACTTCCACCCTTCCCTATATATCTGAAGAGTAGGTCCTCAAAGCCTTGTCCAAGGCAAAAAACACAGCCTCTATGGGACCAGACGACATCCCAGGCTGTCTTCTAATGGAATGGAGAACAGCAACAGTTACTCCCCTCCACAAAGATGGCTTAGCAATTGACCTGGGAAATTACAGACCTATATGCCTGACCACTCTCATCTGTAAGGCCATGGAACGTATCATTATGGACCTCATAAATAAAGACATAGGTGACCTCCAAACCCTGGATCCTACCCAATTTGGCTTCATGAAGGGCAGATCCTACCTGTTAAATCTGGTGGATTTCTTTGAAAATCTGGCCAAGGGCATTAATGAGGGCAAATCTGTGCACCCAGCATACCTCGACCCGGCAAAGGCTTTCAACACAATCCCACATTCAGGCATTACCAATAAACTTAGCAAAATGAATGTAAGCCCCCTTCATTGTAAGATGGGTTGCTGACTGGCTCACAAATTGGAGACACACACTATCAAAGTGGGTGACTTCACATCAACCAGCAGACCTGTTACCAATGAGGTGGCATAAGGATCAGTGCTGGACCCCCTATTGTCTGGTATATACTTCTCAGATGTTCAGGTCAAAACCAAGGGGTTGTGGCTGACCAAGTTTGCAGATGACTGCAAACTAGGTGCAATCATTGACTCCCCATATGATGTCTGTATACTCCAGCAGGTTCTCATGCAGACCAACAACTGGTGTATTAGTTACAGTCTCAAACTGAATGCAAAGAAATGCATCATCATTCCCTTCAGCCCAAACAATGTCCCCTCACACTATCAAATCGACAGCAATACCCTAAGTACCCATGAAGTGGTAAGGGACCAGGGATCTCAAGTTGACTGTGACCTTAACTTCAACCACCATGTGTCTACTTTAGTAAGGAAAGCTTTCTAGCACACTTGATTAGTAAAGGCATCAGCTCGAGAGCAAAATAAGTTATAACCTGCTGAAACTCGGCACTTATCCTGCCCATAATTGAGTATAATGCCCCATTTGGCATGTACTGAACTAAGCACCTGCAAGAATTAGAGAAACCTCAGAGGTTTCTAATAAAGAAAATCAAGGGGCTCCAGCATGTGTCTTACCCAGACCGACTAAAGTCTCTGTCACTATACTCCATATCGTATAGACTTAGTAGGAGAGACTTATGCCTGGCCTACAGAGCAATCCAAGACCCAAACCTGATGAATCAAATGGGAATAGGGCTACCCATTCCAGGGACCTAAGTATGGCCTACGACTTAAATAGGACATGCTGGAGGGACAGATTTATCTCTTGGTGACTGGCATGTCTTTGGAATAGGCTACTAATTCATTTGAAACAGAGCACCTCTATCACACTGCTAAAGAGGAACCTGGACGACTGGATGGAGCACCATAAATTCTTACCAGGAATAGAGCCCACAACCCTCCTGGACTTGGACAGTCATCACTAAATATAATCTTGGGTACTGACTAGAATTTCTATGGTATTACATTAGGATGAAATGGCTAGGCTTAAAATGAGCTCCAGGTCGATAGCCTAGCAATCTCCTATGAGCCTATATTTTTAGACTTTATTGGGTCTCCTCTGAAATAAGCCAAGGACCCTCCTGGGAGACTGTCCTCACCATTTGAGAAATGATGGATTAAGGTAATCAGATATGGGTCGACAGATTATATTTATGTAGCTGATGGCAGGCAATATGTTTAAGCAAAAAAAAAAAAAAACATATTTATACATTTGGTAAGAATTTGACTTGAAAAAGCACATTTTGCTGCAGGAAAAATATAGCACATCATAATGGAACTACAGTTAATATCAAGAATACTGATACACACTCACAGGCAAACAGAGACAGACAGACATACAGACACATACACAAAATGCACAGACACCCCCCACACACACACATGCATGCCACACATGTAGTACAGACATGCACATGCATTTCCACTCATGTTTTCTCAAGAGAGAGTACATATATATTTTGAAATAACACAAGACACATATCATATGTACACACTTTGCCATGGCTGTGAGTGAATCTTAAATGAAAGAGCACGAGGACCTGGGCAGCTGGACACAATCCCTGGGACAGAAGGATAATCTGAACATGGGGACTTTAGCCAGAAATGTGCCAGTAGTATTCACTGACTGCCCATGTCTACCACAGAGCACATGTAAAAATATCTGTTTCACTTAAAAAAAAACTTTCATAAACTTTATATTTGAAAAAAAAGGCAAAATATTTTTCTCACTTCAGACAGTTCATTTTGAAAACATTATTGACTGAGTTGATAAATGTTTAGCTGACATTTTGTCAATACAGACCTTCATTTCATATCATAAGTTTGCTTTCACTGTGAATACTGGGTGTAGTTTTGAAGTCTGCATCGACAAAGAACATGGACAGATCAAGAAAGATGAAGTGATATGACATTTAGCACAAAAGTGGGCATATATTTCAAATTGCTGGAAGTTTTTATCAAGCATTCACTGGGGAACAGATGAGGTGAATAGCATTGAATTCTGGAGGTAATGGTATTGGGGATTCTGGATGTTAATTGCTTAGGGCTTTTGCTTGTGATGATTGAGAATAAAGTTAGAACATATGCATATTTTAAAGAAAGAATAGTAGATCCCACAAAGGTCATGTTAGTTGATTGGATACTTGAAGCTGTCCGTATCTATTGCAGTTAATCTTACCCTTATAGCCATGGTCATGACTGAAGGTAGTATGAAATAAATATTTCATTTACTCAGTTAACATATAAATTAAAAAAATAGAAGCAGATTCTAGGATTTCTCAAGGGGTAGTACAATAAAAGGGTTTTAAAACAGCTTGGACAAGCACAGGGACATAAGATGTCTGACTGGGTGATAAACTGCTCATCAGAGGCACATCTACAAAATAAAATTAACTAGTGCAAGCTGTAATGGTTGTTATGGTTTTATCATTTTACCACTGATATGTTTTTCATGCTTATGCATCTAAGCATTTAAGCATTTCACTGATATCAGCAAAAAAAAAAAATGTTAACCCTTGTTTTCCAGGAAAACAATTCTGCACACTTTCATGTCTGTCATTATAATGTACTTCATATTAGCAGAATTTCAGATTTAGCCATTGCTTCAAAAAAATGGTCACTTCTTTCTCAGTAGGAGACATGAGCCCTAATTAAGTTGCTATACGAACAGGGCAAGAAGGAATGGTGCAATTTGCAGCCAGTTCTTAAGTGTGAGTAGGGCTTTGCACAGAATTTTATAATCTAAACATTTTTTTTCTTCTTTGTAATATATTAACGCTCACTTTGAATTGTAATTTGTAGGGATGCATTGAGAGTTCTGGGAGTTACCTTATTTAATAAATATACATTTTGGAAGCTGAGATCATAGCAATCAAATCCAGTCCTGTTCATGAAATGTACTGGGCAAGTTACAAGGTTGTTATTCTAAACACTGAACTATTCTGTTAAGGCACAGCTTGTTTCTTTAAGGTTATGTTTAGTGCACAGAAATATAAATTCCCCAGGTTGGATTTGAGCTACGTGTAGGTAGAATCAAAGAACAAAATTCTTCAAATTATGTATATCAAATTTTGATGAGTTTAACTAGTTTTGTATCTGAAAGTAAAACCTCATATCATCTATGCAAAAAAGATCATTAATAAAGAAATATTTTTCATGTTTTTATTAGTTTTCAGTTTTTTCTAGTTTCACCGCAGATCCAAATATAGCTATCGTGTTCCATTCCAATAGAGTATGTACTAGTTTCACTTATTTCACATAACTAATTTGTCAGTTGGAATCAGCTCTTGATGCTGAGTGTTTCTATGAATGTCAGAACACCGTTATTTGCTGCTGGAAAAAAGATTAGAAGACCTTGGACTATTCCCTAACCAACCCCTATTTTTCAGAACTGCATACCTTTGACAGAATGAAAAGAACCTTGTTGTTGTTGTTTGTCTTTTGGCTTTTAGGGGACACCACAGCGGAACTCCGGTCCGCTAATGATTGGCAGTAGATTTTTACAGTGCCGAGTTGCCAGCTCGACACCTAACCTTCAACGAAGGCATGCCCATTCACGCATGTCTTTTGGAACGCCACTTGACCGCTGGGAGGACATGCAGACTCCACACAGAAGGCACTCCCCACACTCCAGCCAAGAATCGAATGGGAGAACCTCTTGCTGTGAGGCAACAACGCTACCGCTGCCCCACTGCGGATTAGAATGAAAAGAACCTTATGGGTTTTAATTCTTGGGACACACTTTAGAAGACATGGTGACATTCTTGATTATTTCAGGTGCTACTGGGAAAGCAAAAATACTTTTATTTCCCATTAATGTCAGGATCATTGAAGCTTTCATGCTATAGGACAGGAACACTCCTCAAATGCACAAAATGTAGTCCTTTATATTATAAATTAATAGACTTGACCCATTGTCAGATTGTAACGTTTCTTACCTTAACTTACTAGGCAGAATACTAGACAACTTAAATCTTGACAGATTACATACTCATTACAAGTCGAGTTGCCTGCCGAGTTGGACATAACTTTGCAGATCACTCTGTCACCTCAACCCCTGCCAATTGCAACACATGCTGAATGATATATTATAAGCAGGTGTGATTTCAGAGATACACTATTGTCCTTAGAGAACTTCTTTGTACTGATTCTCAGTTACTAAACGCATAAAATAAACACGCACAGGAATCTGTCTAGTTCTAACCTCACCACCACGAGTGTTGAGGAAAAAAAATAAAAAACAAAGAGACTAGTGGTTTTAAAACTCTGTTGATGAGCCATGTAATATTGGTATAATTCCCCTATTTGTCATACTGGTGGACGTTCATGCACATTCATGCATGTACCTGCACCTTTTATACATTACTAGCTTTCTTCATCCACTGTTTTCAATATTTTTTGTATGGTTTTTCTGCTAGTTTTCATTGTATAAACATGTTTTGGGGCTGTAAACATGAAAACTGTCATGACTGTTTTTTTTGTTTTTGTTTTGAAATGAACTGACATTTTTTCTGAACTGTTAATTACTTAGTTTTTCATGTGCACTAATACACATGGATGGATATTCACTACATGATATTATTAGACAGATGTATTTCTTGTATGTATAGTGTTCTAGTTAGATTTTATTGTTAGAGAGCTATACTTTTTTTCTTCATTTTTAGTTTTTGTCACAGACCTGATAAAGGCTTTATTGCATTAGGTAGCTGAAAACGATTTCAGTTAAAAGTCTTATGTGTATATCTGTGACGAATAAAGGCTTGTTGCTTTGGAACACTACCTGAGTTTTATGAATTTTGGAAATTAATTTGACTTTGCTCATCAATGAAGTTTTAAGACCACTAGTTTCTTTGTTTTTAATTCAGTTACTAAAAACAGAAACCTAGAGTTTCATTAGACAGTACAACTATGTTGTGAATGATTTACGTTTCTTGTCTTGCTAGAGGTGAAGCAAACATTGATGTCTTCAACCTGATATGCTAGTGATGAAAATATCTAGAGAACTGACAGTTAAGCTCAGCAACAATTTATGATATTATTTCTGTTTATTTTATTTTTTTGTTATTTAAGTTGGATTTTGTTGAACATAAATTGTTTTGAAATATTACAGTTACTGATTACAAAAGCTCATAGAGCAAACTATCAGAGAGATATTAAAAATCCCATTGGCTATGTGCTTTTTTGAATGTGTTTAATAAATATATTTTTTTATTCAGTTAGCATCCATGACCTAAACAAACTAAGCAAGTAAAAGCTATTTATCATTGCCTACAATAACTTACAGAGGTGCTTCATGGATATGCTTTTACATTTGGTCCTGGGACACTCATCCCTGATGTAACCAGAACATAATAGGAACAGTGAATCTCTGATTATAAAGCATGTAAAGGAGGTAGACAATCTAGTTCTCATATTTTGCAAGAAACTGCTGGGATAAACTGAATGTAATGGACACTTTTGTGACTGTACCCAGGTTTGAAAATGAACTATTTTAAATGAAACTGTTGCAGGGAAAATTTATATTTCCTTGAGGTGCAATAAGCCTTGCTTTGATTATATTAACAGGGGTGGGTGCATGGAGTAAACTGTTCTTCTTGGGTATGTGAATGCATTTTTTAAATTTACTTGCAATTTTAAATCTTGATATTTGGGACCACGACATGCAATTAAACTACTATACGTGCTAGTAAAACATAATTCCTGATATGTGAAGCAGGTAAGTATTTAAAAAAGGCTTTATTAAGAGAATGGACAAAATGGATTAAGTCCTAATTCCAAAGGCTCTGGTCTTCTCAACTTCCATAATAAGGGACAGAATTACTTATTGAGTACAATACAGTGGACATTTTTCATCCACATTAGAGATTTTAGAATACAGAATGAAAAAAACGCTAATTCAGTGGAAGTTTTTAATTAAGTTTCTGGAGATGCTTAACTTTAAGTTTTGCATTCTGATTGGTGAACCTGGCAGTACTGTGGTGAAACAAACCTTTACCTGTGTTCTTATACTGCTGTGTAGAAAAGACGCAGAAGGCACAATAGATTGGTGGTTGAATTGCTGGTCTACAAAGCTAGATGCCAGGTTATCAGACCACGGAGTCACAACCGACAATATATGACTTTCAGGACAAGTAACAGATTATCTCCATATTTTAAAACCCCAACAGCAAAAAAAAAAAATGTGAGCATGTCTTGTCTATTTCCAGCTGCCAGTATAAGTTAATAAAATGTGTGGGCTTATCTGCCCTGTGGTCAGCTAAGACATTTCCATTAAATTATTTTACAAACCTGCTGTTTCCTAATTCATTACACATTTTTTGCAGAAAAATTACTTACATATAGAAACCTACTGCAATGTCATCTTTTTTTCTCATTTTGCCCTCAGTTTCTGTTAATAGGGTCTCTGAATTATGTATTTTAAAAGTATACAAGGCTGTGAATCTTAGAAATAGGGTAGAAAATTGAAAATGGGCAATTCTGTCTGCCAACACCTCATGTGGGGAGCCTTTTATACCACACAAGACATCCCTAGGAGAGCCAATTAGCTAGCTATAGCTTACTTGTACTGACTAGAGTGATTTATTTGACTTTTCGGCACATTGTAAAAAGACAGATGCTTATTTAGAGGTTATGCATTCAGGTTGAAAGTAAGGTACTTAACATCTAATACTGCTATGTAAGAATAGACCTGTTTTGTTTCAAAGTGAGTGTGTGTGTGTGTGTGTGTGTGTGTGTGTGTGTGTGTGTGTGTGTGTGTGTATGTGTGTCTCAATATATCTAGCTAGGTATATATACATATATGTATATATGCATGTATATATGTATGTGTGTGTGTGTGTGTGTGTGTGTGCGTGTGTGTGTGTGTGTGTGTGTGTGTGTGTGTGTGTGTGTGTGTGTGTATATATATACATACATACATATGTGTGTATGTAAAAGTTGAAGTGCCATTGTTCATTGATTGCTCTAACAATCACTTGAATGAGTTATAATTCTGAAGACCTCAATCAGCAGGGAAAGGGGTGGTTTATATCATTTCACATTTATAAAGTCAGCATTGTCACTAGTCCACTTCGAACTAGCTTTAATTGGTGTGCTTGACTGTGGTTTTAAAGGCGAGGTCAGTACTTAAAGGAAAATTAAACCAAACTGAGCATTTGAAAGGCCAAAGAAACCTAACTGCCCTTTCAAACCAGTTGGGAGCGGGCCTTCTCTTGACAGGTATGGAGCATATAGGTGAAGCACTTTCTGATTTTCTGGTAAAATCTGAACCTATTAAAAATTATAAATGTCAAGAAATAGAGCATGCTGTGAACATAATGTTCTGAAAGCAAATAAGCACTTTTGGATTTCAACCCTGGTATAATAGCGAGATAAGCAGAAATGCAATAGATAGTTAGACAGAAGAAACACTAACAAAATTGCCTTTGTTTTCACATAATTATTGGGGGGATGGTACTGTACGATTACATTTTCCGTGTCAGACCGACTAATATTTTTAGTTGCCATATATTATGGAAATATGCAGAATGTCATTATTTGGTTATTTCACATTTTTGCTGTACGGAAAATGCAAATCTTGTTGTAAGAAAATGGATGCTGTCACTATAAGTCTGTATTGCTGCATTTCTAATTTAAAAGCAGTATAACACAGAGAACAGACATAATTAGGCCAGGGATTTCACATTTCCCTAATTAAAAGAATGAAATATAAGGATTACTTTAAGGTTGCTTTGTCTTCTGAAGGCCATCAATGCTGATTGGGTTGAGCATTATAACTAACAGAAATATGACTATTCATTCTTTTTGAGAAAGGTCAGATCTATGGGGTCATTGCTAATATGGAGCCAAATTTGCCCACAAGATGGTTATATGTTTCCCAGAATTTTTCTCCTTTGAGATACCATAGAGCTTTACTATGCTACTTTTACAATTTGCAACCTTCAGTAGAAGGAGAAAGCATTCACATCACGTTTCCACTACTCCATTACATTAATTTCTTTTGTTTGGTAAGGTCACATAAGGAAATGTATGTAACAGCAGTGTGGATAAAAGTATACAGAACAACTTTGCAATAAGAGTTTGAAAACTTTCACTGAAAATCATTACAAAGATATTTGGGTAAAATAAACAAGAAAAAAGAATAAAAGCATATATTAACTCAATACAGTGGCTGCATAACACACAGTCATTAATGTACTACCTTAGTTATAAAAGTCAACTGCTGTTTATTTTCCATTGTTAGATCAAGAGTAGTGAATGTCGCTGTGTATCAGTTAGTTCAACAGAAAAACAGTCATTGGAAATTATATGGGAACTATACCCAGTGACTGAATCAGGAAAAGGATTCTGCACTGAAGGTGTCACAGCTCAGAAAGCTTATGTTTTTAATTCCACATGAAATGTGGTTGAAGATATTTGTTTGACTGATATCAGTCTGAAGACTGAGTGTAGATACATTCGTAACATGTGATGAATCATGGTTGGGTAATGTGCTTCATACAGCTGCAGTGAAAGAATGCATTCATTTTTTCCTTAGTCTGAAGGAAAACCAAGCCATTACTAATTCTTGTTATGTATTTGAAAGACAAAGTGAGTTTTCTTGAGGGTTATGAATGACTTTCTTTTTAGAAAGCGACTGTAACAGTAAAAAATAACATTTGGGTTTACACTCTCCTGTATCCGACATTCTGTTTGGATATTTCCCAATAGTGGCTATTTTCTTTACTGAGACCAGCAATAAGCCACAGCTGTGAGGGTGGTAATACAGGCACAGTAAGATGTCCAGATATATACACTCCGTTATGACACAAAGAAAAGAAGGGCAAATAGAAAAGTTAAACAAAATAATAAAAAAAAAAAAAAAAAAGTTCAGAAGAGGAGGGTACTTCCTTTTGGAAATTTTCCAAAAAATAGCAATTAAAATAAGACATCAGAGCATGCTGATAATATTGTCTGGCCCTGATGCTACAGGCTTTAAAAATGAACATTGCACCTTCACTGATGGTGAAGCCATTTTGAATAATTTTAGAGGTACAAGAGATGGCAGATCTCAATGAATAATAGCACTCAAACCAAGAATACCACAGCAAGAGACAGGTCTACCAGTGCTCCTGCTTTTCTACTCTAATTTTGTGGTGTAAGGTTTTTGCTTTCATATTGTAAACCACCAGACCATAGAAAAGGGACTTGTTTTGGTCTCTCCTATGGACCAGTATAAATATACATTTAAAGCACGTCTTCATTGGCACCAACAGAAGTGTAGGAAGATATAAGAAAAGGAAGAGTTTAGAGGGCCCAGGCTGAGTCTCTGCAGCTTATAGACTTGAAGTATGAAACACCTCCTTCCTCTCCTCTGCTTCCTCCAGGAGACCCAACAGATTTTTATAAGGCTTCTAAAGAAATGCTGTATCTCTATAATAATCACAAGGCAGACTCTTCCACATTCTCTCTCTCTCACATACATCTCTCAGTTTATAACAAATAAACCCCTGGCAACTTTATCTTTTGATAGTAAATCAGGATTGCTGAACATGTATAATAAATGCTAGTATTTGGCCATAAAACCTCTGAACTATTTAACTCATGTTTGTTTAACCAGGACTCTATTCAGGAAATACTACAAAAACTAACTGATACTGACCAAAAGGACAAACCAGGAAATTAATGTCATGGCTGGCAAAACAGAGGCCCACGCATTAAAACAGTGCATATGATGCTGTGAATGCCTTTCCCAAATCAGCTGTTAGGGGTTGTTATGAGGAAAGTATGTCTGACTAAGTAATGAAACATATCACAAGGATATCAATCAGTGGATCTGGTGGTAACCATTTTTTTTTAAATTGAAAGCCCTGGATTAGTGAGAATGAATGAATGAATGAATGAATGAATGAATGAATGAGTGAAAATGTAAACACATATATACTGGGTCCAACATATAATATAATATAACGTATTGTCATCTTGGAATTAATATATATGAGCAGTGGGGGGGGGGTGTGGGGTTCAGTGGGAGTTGCTCGCAGAAATAAACAACATTAAGGAAAAAAATGTGATTTTTCAGCATTCACTTTTCAGCTGTAGATTTATTTTTATTGATTTATTTATTATATTTGTTTAAATTCCGGGACCTGTAATTAAAATTGTCAGAATTACAGATGGGAGCTTGCTCTAGAAATAAAAAACTTTCTTTGTGGTTATCCATATGATAACATCATTACTAACCTTGAAAAAAATAAGCCAAAGCAGATCATCACTGAAATAAAATTATCATGCTCAACCTTTCAGATTCACAAAAACTTCCCTACCACAAATATAATTTTATAGGAAATGTGAACCTATCCAGCAGTCTTGTGTCCATAAGTACTATAAAGGAAGCAATCCTCAGCCACTTCATATTTGTTTAGAAAGGAGAAATGTCAGCATAAATCATACAAGTGCCTGCATGCAGTTTCACTTATTCCATCCTCCCCATTACCTTGTGAGCTGAGTCAGTTTCCAGTATCATGTTCTCTTTAGCATAAAATCACCACAGACAGGGAGTGCTATTGAGATGGCGAAGGATATTGTTGCCTAGTCTAAACCATCTGACTCCAGTCATGTCTAAAGTATAAAAAATATAGGGAAGGGCAGACTGATGAGGTCAGAATCTGATCAGTAATGGTCTGAAGGTGTGTAGACTTTGGCAAGTACAGGTGGTAAGTGGGATTATGGCAAGTATAGAAGATAAACTGGATGCAATTTGTAAGACTTAGCCTGTGACACGGGGGTGCTCTGAGTGCTATTGAAGAGATCAGGAGGGAAGTTTCTCAGCTGCAGATAACTCTAGCAAAACAAGTTACAAAGTGCTGTAATTACAGCTATTTGTCTTGAAACAAGATAAGACAATTAAAAAGCTAAATGAGCAAATGGTGATGTTGGAAATTCAGAAAATCACAACATGTGAGAAAATATGCAAGTTTTATTGCTGGAGGAAGATTTTAAATGCAGGATCCACTCTACTTTGTGGAGCATTAGCTGAGGCAGGCAAAGGCAAAGGTCTTATATTTGGACTGGCAGATCAATTAATGTCACCAGGTGAGGAGGGTGAGGATGGGCAGACTCCAACAACTATTATTTCAGTTTCATAGCTTCAGTACCAAAGAATGTACCATGAGTGAAGAGGCCCAGCAGAAAGGTTTTATACCAGCTGGGGCTCAGGTAAAGGTTTCAGAGATGTCCACACCACAAAATTGTGAGAAAAGGGTGAAAATTGCAGCAGTAGCCTGGGATTTGTATAGGAAGTGAATGGCAGTATGCTTAATCTGTTCAGCCGCATAAAATTATTTGAAAAGAGAAGGTTTACTGGATTAAGAAACTATGAGAAATGGTGGATTTTTATAAATAGATCCAGACGGGCACTAATCTGTGGTGAGCAGGGGCAGGGTAAAAGGAAGTAGGCCATGGATGGTACAACTTTATAAAAGTAGGACAAGAAGAGATGAATAAAGTGAAAGGAACACAGTTGTAGTGGTCACTAGAAGCAATGAAGGCAGCAGTAGTGGATGGGGCAGATGAAGATGCCCTGCAGCAAGAGATGCAAAAGAGCTTGATCTCTGTCACGGAAAAAGAGGCAGAGGATAGAGGGAACCCACAGGTGGCTGACCAAGGGTACTTAAAAGGAACTTTGAGTTATAGGGGAATGATATTTGTTCTGTTAAAGATGTTGAGATACTAAGATGTTATGGAGAGGAAGAGGATTGGGGGAGTAGTGCATGGTGAATGGAAAATAAGCCCAGATTCAGAGAAGTTAACTAGTAGACGGTGGGAGTCACACAAGTATTTATCCAATGCATAAGTTTTATCAAATGTTTCAGATACTGTTTGATGCCTGAAAGGACAGTATCTTGTGTGATGCAAATGTTTAAATGTTTTAGTTGCAAAATAAGGGATGTTAGAACAGCTCTTTCGATCCGGTTCGATTCTTGGCTGGAGTGCCTTCTGTGTGGAGTCTGCATGTCCTCCCCATGGTCGAGTGACATTTAAAGACATGCAGGTAGGTGTGTCTGTGAATGGGTGTGCCTTCTTTGAAGGTTGGGCGTCGGGCTGGCACCTCGGCACCGTAAAAATCCACTGCCAATTATTAGCGGACCGGAGTTCCACTGTGACAACCCCTAACTGGGAAAAGCTGAAAGACATTAGTTTAGAACAGCTCTTTGCAATCTAGTGAAAGAGGCCCAGAGGTAGAGAACGAGGAAAAGGCATCAATGAATAAAATAATATAGCCACGTAGGAAGTGGTATCTGTCCTAAATGATAAGATATGTCAATATGTTTTGTTTACCATGGATCTGTCCTAAATGATAAGATATGTCAATATGTTTTGTTTACCATGGATCTGTCCTAAATGATAAGATATGTCAATATGTTTTGTTTACCATAGATCTGTCCTAAATGATAAGATATGTCAATATGTTTTGTTTACCATGGATCTGTCCTAAATGATAAGATATGTCAATATGTTTTGTTTACCATGGATCTGTCCTAAAAGATAAGATATGTCAATATGTTTTGTTTACCATGGATCTGTCCTAAATGATAAGATATGTCAATATGTTTTGTTTACCATGGATCTGTCCTAAATGATAAGATATGTCAATATGTTTTGTTTACCATGGATCTGTCCTAAATGATAAGATATGCCAATATGTTTTGTTTACCATGGATCTGTCCTAAATGATAAGATATGTGAACATGTTTTGTTTACCATGGATCTGTCCTAAATGATAAGATATGTCAATATGTTTTGTTTACCATGGATCTGTCCTAAATTATAAGATATGTCAATATGTTTTGTTTACCATGGATCTATCCTAAATGATAAGATATGTGAACATGTTTTGTTTACCATGGATCTGTTCTAAATGATAAGATATGTCAATATGTTTTGTTTACCATGGATCTGTCCTAAATGATAAAATATGTCAATATGTTTTGTTTACCATGGATCTGTCCTAAATTATAAGAAATGTCAATATGTTTTGTTTACCATGGATCTGTCCTAAATGATAAGATATGTCAATATGTTTTGTTTACCATGGGGATTTTATGTTAGGTTGTAATAAAATATGCATAATGATGGGCATATTTGTGTTTCACCAAAGTGAAATGAAGAAGAGCTTAGGAGGAATTTGAAGGGACAGAAAACAAAATATGACAAATAACAGAACCCTATGGTATAGATCTGAAAGAACAGACATAAACTGATAGTACAGAAGAGGAGATTTAAGATGACTTTGTATTAGAACTCTTAAAAATAATTGCCAGACCACACGAGAAGGAGAAGGAAGAAGCAGATGGGGGATAATAAAGAGAAGAAGGATAAGAAGTTATGACTGGGGGTGGGGGTTGATAGGGTCGGCTTTCTTTCAATGAGGGCCAGTGTTGACTGGCACTTGTTTCTGTCTAGGGGAACTCCTGCCCACCACTGGAGAGGATGGGCCAGCTGTGTAAAGATATTGAGAAGGCCTGGAAAAAGACTAGGGGATGATATGGTAGAGGATATTTAAATGCTGAAGATGGGAATAAATAAATGCAATAATACAAGGATGAGGTAGACATGAGAAGATAAAGGGCAGGGTGTGATGGCAGGGAGAGGAGGACATAATGTTACTAATCTAGATGATTGAGGATCAAAGAAAGAAGACTTGGGTTTCAGAACTGAGGATTCAGGAGGGACAGTACTTGTTTTGGAGTGTGGCTATAAGGGAGGCATTTAGTTTGTGTTTTAGAAAGGATTGCATGTGAGGTTGGAATATAACATAAATGGTAAGGAAGAGTTTTGGTGTGGAGGAGATAGAGATTATAAATAGGAAAATAGGTATGGAGAGGTGATGGAGGCAATAATATAGCTGAAGAGAGGAATGGTGGGATATTTGGATGGTTAACATATAGAATGTTATAAAGGGGTGGGGCTCTAGGTAAAGAATGTCTTTGTGAGTTTATATTTAATAAAACACTAGAGACTGTAAAAATGCCAGATCTGATGTGTGATGTGATGATAATGGCAAAAAGGAGTATTTGGCAAATGACAGACACTTTTCTTTATGCAATTTGGATACAAGCATTTTTGCTATAATACTGACAACTAGTTTAGAGGTTTTCTTAGGTAGTGTGACAAGAAATGTAAAAGTGGGTTTTGTCAATGGATGGCAATGAATCAATAGACAATGTTGTGAAATGTTATGTTTTCATGCAATGCCAAAAAAGAAAGAGCTCAAGTTTTGTACTATACTACCAACTGTTGTCTAAGTTTTTATAAGTTTTGATACATACTGTTAAGTTTTATACATCTGTGTATTCTACTTTTATAATTTTTAACTTTTGTATATTCCACTTTTTAAAAAAAATGTTGTCAAGTGTCTGTATTTTATTTGACTGCAATAATTGTGGAGTTTTTCTCTCCAGGCCTCCACTGAAAATGGGTTCCTGACCCAGTGGACTTTCACGGTCAACAAAAGTCAATAAATAAATAAATAATGTGATGGTCAAAAGAAAAATAGTGGAGAAGGAACAGGACTAGTATTGACGAATATTAGTAATGTGTTTCAAAGTTTGGGATGGGCATATATGATGGATGTTTTGAGTTAAGTAGATGGAGAAAGTAGGGGGTTAAGCAGGGTGAAGGCGTTGTATAGAGGATGTTGTGAGGGAGATTTAGTGAATGGCTGGCAATAAAATGTAGATGATATCAACAGTGGGATGGGCCAGATGTCTCCACTGTTGCATAGTCTAGAAAGATATATAAAGAGAGGAAGAAGGAAGCCTGAGAGGAGAGGGAATGTGGAGGAATGAATGGGATGTTTTGTTTTTAGATGACTGGACAACCTTGTTGGTGGACATAGAGTGAAATTTGATGGGGATACTGGATATTGTTGAGAAATGTGCTGTGAAGAAACTGGCTTGTGCTTCTATAAAAACAAACAAACAGACAAGCAAACAAACAAACAAACAAACATGAAAAAAGAGATGGCTGTGAAGGTTACAGGAGAAACTAATCTTTCTTGGGCAGAGGGAGAGGAGACGTACTTGGAGATGATTGTGTATAGATTGGTTAATGAAGTTAAGAAGAAAACTTCAAGAGAAGCTGAGGAAGAAACTAGGGCTGTTATGGATAGGTGGTCAAAAATGACTTATGGGTCAACACTAGGTTTTTCAGATTACTATTAAAAACCTTGCCTTCAGGACTATTGCATCAAATCCGTCACTGACAAAATGATCTCAGTGAACAGCTCATAATTCCATGGCTAGCGAGATTGATGTCCTAGATTTGCCCCATTGCAGGACACGCTAGCATTCATTATTTGGGTACACACGTTCAGCTTTCAGTATTTTACTTGATTGCTGCTGGATGGTGTATCTATTTCCTGTGCAATCATTTTGGAAATAAGGGATTCCATGGTGTTGCCCTCAAGCTTTTAATAATAAACTGGTGTTTTCACTGAAAATTAATGTTGCAAAGGGTTTAACTGTAATATGTTGTATTATGTGATCTGGTGGTGTGATTTTCATGTTGTTTCCTTTATTCCACTATGGTGCAACAGTAGAGTTGATATATATTATTTTGGGGTGTGGGGATGGTACAGCAGTGGGGAAACAAGGTACTATGTCATGAGGGAGATATAATTAGAGAGGAAGGGGAGGGGAAAAGGGTGGTTGCATGTGTCAGTTTTGAAGATGTAAAAGCAAGTATGGATTTAAAGGGAGAGAATAATTGGATTATGGAAAAATAATGGGAGTGGTAAAGAGAATGCTGTGGGTGGGAACTGAACTTGGATGCCAAAAAACTGCACTACGGAGAAAAAAGGGTGACATTGTATGAAAGACGGGGGTGACCTACAGATGTCTAGGAAAAGGTGGGATAGGAAGAGCTTTGGCCAAGTTAAGGAAGTATTGGGGAAAGAAGAATGAGAGGTGGATGAGGGATGACTTTTGGGATGAGACTTGGCAAGCAGTAAAGAGAGAAAGTTGTTGTGGCCTAGTTGGGGAATTCTACTGGGACTCGTTGCATAGGTGATACAGGCATCAGTGAAGGTAAGTAGAATAGGATGATGCCTTAACGACAGTAGTTGGAGATGCAGGGAAGTGGGAGAAGAACAGCTATATATTTTGTTGTTTTATCCAGCAGTGATGAAACTGTGAGAGAAAGCATCAGAAATTTAGGCAGAATATGCAGAAAGCAGATTGATGTTAGCTGGGAATTCTGTCTATTTGGAACTGAAGAGGGAACAGAGCAATGGAATAGGAGATTCAATTGGCTGCTGTAAGAAGCAAAATAGAAATTAGACTTGTAGATGTAAAGACGTGTAGAAATTTGGGGAAAGTAGCTGCTTTTCTAGTTAGAAGAGTGTGGATGATGCAAGAAATGGCTATTTGGAAAGTGGCAGATGGCTGTAGGAGAGGTTTGCACAAGAGATGGAAGGGAACTGGAAAAAAAGGGGATGCAGTGGTGCTAGAATAGTGGATGATGGGGCTCTCTACCCCCATCTGTTAGTTGATGAATATCAGGGAAAGAGCAAACCATACATTAAACCCTGATTGGAAAATACCTGCTGAAAAATGAGTCTGCCACATCAGGGCATCATAGTACTGTAATGAAGCGAATAGCCACCATTATTTATCGTCACTTAGCAGTGCTTTTGTTGTTTAGGGAGTGTAAAAGCAAAACAAACAGAAAATTAAAAAAAAAGTGTGTGTGTGTGTGTGTGTGTGTGTGTGTGTGTGTGTGTGTGTGTGTGTGTGTGTGTGATTGTATGTGACAGAATATGCATCCATGAATGTGAGTGAGATCAATAAAAGATACATTAATAAAAAAAAAAAGAAAAGTGTGTGTGTATGTTTGTTTTTGTTTTTGCATGTGTGAGTGTATGCATACTTGCATCCATGAAAGCAGAAGTATGTGTGTGTGTGTGTGTGTGTGTGTGTGTGTGTGTGTGTGTGTGTGTGTGTGTGTGTGTGACAGAGAGAGAAGAGGACAGACAGAAATGGATTGAGCAGCGGTAGCAAAATTTAAAATTAAGAGATGTACATACCACTCAACCTCTTAGCTCAAGAAATCTGGAGAAAGCCTAAAATAATGGAGGACACAGGCTCAAAAATAGGAAGCGATTTTAAATATTGCTGATATAAAATTAGAAAGTTACTAGAATAAAAGGATTGTTTTAGCATACATGAATGAAATAAAGTCTGAAACTCAAATTTATGTCATTATTTAGTGACTTCAGCCTTGATGATTTGCCAGCAAACCACAAATTTTATGAGTAATCAACCAAAAAAATAATTAGGTAAAAATCTGGACATTCTTAAAAATCTAGACAGTTAAAAGTTATGGACATAAGAACATTTTAATGGCTGACATTATTAAATGAGTTTAATCATGTGTTTTTAAAGATACACTGGAATAGACTACCCATACATGTCAAGCAGAGCACCTCTTTGGCCCTCTTCAAAAGGAACCTTGACAATTGGATTGGAGATAGGAAATTCACCCCAGGAATCACATCAGTCACCCTAATAGACAGGGGTCCAGGGAAGTAAACACTGTGGGTATAAACAACCAGGGAATTGTCATGGCTAGGCTTGTATAAGCCCTAGGGTCGATAGCCTAGTACCAACCTATGAACCTATGAACCTGTGAACATGTGTGAGATAGAGTGTATGTGTGTGTGTAGACATTAAATACTTACCAAACTTATATTTTGGATGTAAAATACTTCTTCCAACGGTATTCTCATATACTACAGCAAGTCTGAAGCATGAGGCAGAGGAAATAGTTTAAATCAAAAATATATAAAAAGGAAAACAATAATATAGTAATTAAAAAACTAAATAAGTAAAACAAAACAATTTATAGGTTCATAGGTTCATAGGTTCATACTAGGCTATCTGCCCGAGGGCATTTACAAGCCTAGCCCATCGTTTTGTGGCTTACGCCACCCCTTTAGTATGGGGAACTATACCCATTATTTTGCTGTGCCTCTGTCGAGCAGTGACACTGAGGTAATCCCTGGGGTATATCTGCGATCTCCCATCCATTGGTCAAGATTTCTCTTGAACAAGGCCAGCGAGGTGCTCTGCCTCACATGTACCGGGATTTTGTTCCACAGCATAGGGAGTCTTTGGGTGATGAATCTATCCCTCCAGCACGTCCTATTAATGGCCGTGTCGAGGTTTAAGTCTCCTGCAATTCTCTAAATGCAATAACGTCCTCCAGGGTGTGTGTGCCTGTTACTATGTAAATAATGCCCTTACAGGGGTATAGAGGCCCTCTGCCTGTGGCTTTAGGCCTCAGAAAACTCCTGGGTGTGTGCTATGTACACAGTAACACATACCCTGTTGGGCATTATTGCTTGTGTAAAATTAGTACATGCAGAAAGGAATAGGCTATAGTTATGGACAGCAAATGGTATGAGTAAAATCTTTTTCATTTAAATAGGAGGATTTAGTAGGGTGAAAAGTAGTGAAAGGACAGTCAGTATTGTAGGTTTCTGAGATGCAAAGAAAGCTGAATGTTACTGATGTGTATGTGACATGCAGATATACAGTCTTGGAGACTTGCTTGTCCTGCATGGGGAGATAATCTGCAAAATAAATAAAATGATAACTGAGAAAATTAAAATAACCACAGAGTAGAGGGTGGTACCGGCAGTAATTCATGATTATACAATACAATTTCTGCAGAAACTGTAAGTTCATTCTATACAGCCCATCACATAGAATGACACAAGATATACATTTAATGGCTCACTTCTTAAGTAGACACTGCAATGTTTTTTTTTTGTAATGAAATAGATTTGACCTCCTATTCTAAGCTATTTTTGGTACATAAACAGGATAGTACTCTAAGGCTAATAACAGATTCTTTCCAGACCTGGACTCATTTTTGCAGACAAAGAAATTCAGGATGTAACGCTGAAAACATGATTGCCTTACAAAGAGGAAGGATCAAGCTATCTCACATGAAATACTTCCGATTTCAGATTGCTCATCATTATTTTAAATGTGAAACTCCACCATTTAGGCCAGCTGCCACACCCTGAATATTGTCCAAATGTTTTGCTGATGTTTGCACATCTCCGGAATAAAAGAAGCATCTTTTATTTTATAGATAATTAAACAGTGGTTGCCCAGTCCATTTTGTCTGATGCTGTATCACATCAGACTGACATTTTTAATGTGATCATTTGGGGATCTCAATAAACTAGAAGTCATCACTGGATGATCACAGTCTTCTTCTTCTTTTGGCTGTTCCTGTTAGGGGTCGACACAATGGATCATCTGTTTCCATTTCTTCCTGTCCTCCGTATTTTGGTCTGTCACACCAACCAGCTGCATATCCTCTCTCACCAAATCCATTAACCTTATCTTAGGCCTTCCTCTTTTTCTCTTACCTGGCAGCTCCATCCTTAGCATCTTTTTCCAAATATACCCAACATCTCATATCAGCACATGTCCAAACCAATGCAATCTCGCCTCTCTGGCTTTGTCTCCAAACTGTCCAACCTGAGCTGGCCCTCTAATATACTGATTCCTAATCCTGTCCATCCTTGTCATACCCAATACAAATATTAACATCTTTAACTCTGCCACCTTCATCTCTGACTCCTGTCTTTTTGTCAATGCCACCATCTTTAACCCATATAACATAGCTGGCCTCACTACCCTCTTGTAGACCTTCCTCTTCACCCTTACTGGTACCCGTCTGTCACAAATCACTCATGACACTCTTCTCCACCCTCCCTGTACTCTCTTCTTCACCTCTCTTCTGCACTCACCATTACTCTGAACTGTTGATCCCAAGTATTTAAACTTATCCACCTTCGCCACCTCTACTCCCTGCATCCTCACCATTCCTCTGTCCTCCCTGTCATTCACACACATATATTCAGTCTTAGTCCTGCTGACCTTCATTCTTCTCCTTTCTAGAGCATATCTCTACCTCTCTATGGTCTCCTCAACCTGTTTCCTACTCTCACTACAGATAACAATGTCATCTACAAATATCATAGTCCACAGGGACTCTTGTCTGATCTTGTCTGTCAACTTGTCCATCACCATTGCAAATAAGAAAGGGCTCAGAGCTGATCCTTGATGTAATCCCACCTCCATCTTAAATGCATCCATCACTCCTACTGTAGACCTCACTACTGCCACACTACCCTCGTACATATCCTGTACCACTCTTACATACTTCTCTGCCACTTCCGACTTCCTCATACAATACCACAACTCCTGTCTAGGCACCCTGTCATATGCTTACTCTTAGTCCACAAAGATACAATGCAACTCCTTCTGACCTTCTCTATATTTCTCCATCAACAGCCTCAGAGCAAACATCACATCTGTCAACTCTTTCCTAGCATGCAACTATGCTGCTGATCACTAATCATCACCTCCCTTCTTAACCTAGCTTCCACTACTCTTTCCCATAACTTCATGCTGTGACTGATCAATTTTATCCCTCTGTAGTTACTACAGCTCTGCACATCAAATTTATTCTTAAATTCAGTACCAAAACACATCTTCTCCACTCCTCCGGCATCCTCTCACTTTCCAAGATTTCATTAAACAATCTGGTTAGAAACTCCATTGCCATCTCTCCTAAACACCTCCATGCTTCAACAGGTAAGTCATCTGGACGAACAGTCTTTCTGTTCTTCATCCTCTTTATAGCTGTCCTTACTTACTCCTTGCTAATCCGTTGCACTTCCTGACTATCCCCACATCATCCAACCTTCTTTGCCTCTCATTCTCTTCATTCATCAGCCCCTCAAAGTACTCTTTCCATCTGCTCAACACACTCTCCTTGCTTGTGAGTATGTTTCCCTCATTATCCTTTATCACCTTTACCTGCTGCACATCTTTCCTAGCTCGGTCCCTCTGTCTAGCCAATCGGTACAGGTCCTTTTCTCCCTTCTTAGTGTCCAACCTTTCATACAACTCTTCATACGCCTTATCCTTAGCCTTCACCACCTCTCTCTTTGCCATGCAGCTCATCTCCTTATACTCATGTCTACTTTCTTCATCTCTCTGATAATCCCACTTCTTCTTCGCCAACCTCTTTCTCTGTATACTCTCCTGTACTTCCTTATTCCATCACCAGGTCTCCTTGTCCTCCTTCCTCTGTCCAGATGTCACACCAAGCACCTTTCTAGCTGTATCCCTTACCAGCTCTGCTGTACTTACCCAGCTATTCAGTAACTCTTCACTGCCACCCAGTGCCTGTCTTAACTATTCCCTGAACTCCACCTCAAAATCGCCCTTTTTCAACTTCCACCATTTGACCCTTGGCCCTGCCTTCACACTCCTCCTCCTATTATTGATCACCAGCATCATCCTACAGACCACCATCCTATGCTGCCTAACTACAGTTTCTCCTGCCAGCACTATACAGTCTCTAATCTCCTTCAGACTGGCCCTCCTACATAGGATATAATCCACCTGTGTGCATATTCTTCCACTCTTGTATGTCACCCTATGCTTCCCACTCTTCTTAAGTACATATTCACCACAGCCATGTCCATCTTTTTTACAAAATCCACTACCATCTAACCTTCTGCATTCCTGTCCTTACACCATATCTACCCGTCACTTCCTCATCCCCTCTGTTCCTTTCACCAACATGCCCACTGAAATCCACTCCAATCACTGCTCTCTCACCCTTGGATACATTCGCCACCACTTCATCTATCTCACTTCAAATTTTTCTTTTTCATCTATCACACACCCAAGTTGTTGAGCATATGCACTAACAACATTCATCATCACACCATCATTTTCCAGCTTCATAAACATCACTGTATCTGGCATTATTTTCACCTTCAAAACACTCTTGGCATACTGTTCCTTCAGGATAACCCCTACCCTATTTCTCCTCCCATCCACACTGTGATAGAACAATTTGAATCCACCTCCAATACACCTGGCCTTACTCCCCTTCCATCTGGTCTCTTGCATGCACAATATATCAGCTCCTTCATATCAGCTAGCTCTCTCCCTATGCCAGTCATGCTGTCAATATTTAAAGTTCCTACCCTCACTACCACACTCCTAACCTTCCTCCTCTCTTCCTGCCTTCAGGCATGCCTTCCCCCTCTTCTTCTCCTTCTTGTTTGAACAACAGTAGCCCAATTTCCACCAACACTCTTTTGGTTAACAGTACTGGTGGCAGTCATTGTCAACCTGGGCCTCGACCAATCTGGTATGTAAATCTGTACTGTTGTTCGCATATGTCATTTGGCAAAAGTTTTAGACAGGATGCCCTTCCTAATGTATCCCTCCCCATTTATCCGGGCCTGGGACCGGCACAAAGAGATGCACCAGCTTGTGCATCCCCAGTGACTGGGTTATCACTGGATGATAACAGTAAACTACAAAAAGTCATCCCAGATATCTGCAACTACAATTGCTTTTTTATAGAAGTCATCATAGACCTTATCCAGCTAAAAGTCTTTCTTCTCCTAAGGAAACATTTGGGAATTTAGAATATGATGGCGTAGTTTCTCAACACTGTGAATTACAATAAACAATCTAAAGACATCAGGTTATACATCATCACGCACCCTCCTAGTTCCATGTGCAAGGCTTCACAAGAGATATCCATAGTGGCCCTTATAAACATTTTTTAATAGAATACAGATTCTCTATAGACTACCATCCCTCTTCCATAGTCTGTAAAGAATGAATATAGGGGCAGACCCTATAAACCTAATCAGGTGGACATTCCTTCTTCGTCCATCAATAATGCAGCAATTGTTAACATAGTCTTCAGATTAATATTGTAGAACCCACTTGAACAGTCTGCAGATGCAAGGCATGGTCTTAATGAGAAATGTCTCTGCACGTCAACCTGATTGAATGAAAGCACTGTACAAGAATGCTTTTCATGGTAACTTCCTCCTTGGTTACCTTCAGATCAATACAGGCGCAAGTTTAATGGTACATCAGAAGACATGTGAGGGAACATATTTTTATAAATTTATGAACAGATGATTTTTGTTCTGGCAGTGGTTAGTTCAGCCCAACATACAGCAGATTGTATTATACCTCCCACAGTAAAAGAATGAAGTAGCAAACACTCACAGCAGGCAAATAACTCATGAGAATGGAAAAAGGATTTACAATCTTTTCAGGAAAATGTATGTGGAGCATGCCAAAAGTAGATTCTACCACAGATCTTAACGACCAGCTCCAGACCTTTTGCTGACTGATTCTCATATTGGAAGAATAGAAGCCATCTCATCCTTGTGGATTAAAACCTTCTTTTGTAGTTTTGCTCTTTTCTTTCTAATCCTAAAAGTTCTTCTCAAGCCAAGCCAGACATACCTTTCTTGTAGTTATACCTCTTCTGGCTAAGACAAACATGCCTGACATGGCTCTTTAGCTGGCATATCTTCTTTCTCTATGACACGTATCTCTGCTTAAGTGTTTCTTCATTCACTTACAAAGTACTGCATCTTAAGCTCAACTCAATGACCTTGTCAGATTTTGAGGTTAGGAGTTCAATACCTAATAGTGATTACTTTTGTACAAGTCCTAAATATCCCAAAGGTGGCAAAATGATTGATCATTACAAAATCCTATCTATGGAAAATATTTGTTTCTTTGAGATACACAAGGGGTGTGTATCCATTACATCGTCCCATACTAAGAACATTGGATTACTTAAATCATCTGAATTAATGTAAGTTAGCATACATTTCTAGTTACATCTCTGTCATTTCTGCATAGAAACCAGTTTTTCTGCAGATAGTAGTAAGTCCATTTCTGAATGCCTATGCAAAGGATTCCCTTAAATTAAGGCTTCAAATAAAACATATCTCTCCTTCCTGGAATTTAAATTTATGTTGAAGACATTTCATCTGGCATTGTGCCAATTCCTGCCCTAGACCTAAAATTCTGGAAAAGTTAATATTCAGGCAAATATTGAAATATATTTAAATGTATGACATGCAGAGAAACACCATGCATTCTTTCTGAGCTACAGTATATTAACAGCTGTATATAATTTTACTAATCAAATCTATAGCAATATGGAAAATGTACTACTCAGAGATGACATTTTCCTGGATATTAAATATGCCTTTGAATCTATGATGCACCATCTACTACAGCTGAGCAAAACTGGATTTGCTCAAGAAATAGTCAAGTGGTTCCAAAATGTCCTCAGTGATAAGACTTTTGTAGTACATATTAACAATGCTATCTCGGGAACAGGGTGTATGGCAAAAGGAGCCACATAGGCTCCATGCTGGGACCCCTACTGTCCTCTCTATTAACCAATAGTCTGTCTCACAATCTCACATATATGAACTGTACAATGTTCGCAGGTGATTTTGTGTTTATAACAGGAGATAAAACAGCCAAAGCATTAAATAGTCACAACAGAATTTTGACCAGATATGGATTTTGCTGACTTCGAATAATCTCACAGCTACTACCAAAATATCCACTGCCATGACATTAGGAACTCAGCAGAGACTACCACAAGGTCTTCCTGTAAATATTAGGAATCCAGAAGGAATAACAATACCTTCAACCAGCCTACAAAGGTATCAAGGAATTATGTTAGATATCCTTAGGCAGACATATAGAACAGCAGGTTGACACAGTGCTAATGCAATTGAAAGTATTCCAGAAACTCTCCCACCTGTTTACTATTGAAGCTCAAACACCAATCATTAAACATGTTCTCATATATTCTGTCTTGAATATTCTATACCACTAATCTGTCTAAATGTCCTACCCTTCAAACAACCATGAAAAAGATACTCAATTTTGTTCATTTATCATATAAGAGGGAACACTATTGTGATACCATACAGAAAATCAAATGCTTGCCAGTTTTGACAAATGCACATGTTTTTACTAAATCAACAAGCTATAAACTGAAAGCTACTGATCACCTTTAAAAAAACACTCTACTAGTCAGAAGTTTCCAGTATAACCTAAGAAGTCAAGACACTCCAAAGCTACAAAGACCTCCATTACATGGCAACAGCATAAATAGCCTTCATTAGAACTGTACTTATAGTAGGGAATACTCTACTGGGTAAAATACAAAAAAGCTAACAAGCTAAAACTTTTTGGAAAGCTCTCGACAACACATCTCACTAGCCAATATAAGGCAATTGCTATAGGGAGCCAGGTTAGATCTTGGGAATTGGTACCTATGCTATCCAACTAAAAAACACACTATACTCAGGAATATACAGTTATAATGATATTTAGTGATGGCTATCTAACCAGTGTAAATAAATAAACAAACAAATAAATAAACAAATAAATAAATAATGTTAGTATCCTTTAATATAATGTGATTTGTGTATATAGCATTTATTTCAAAGTGAACCAGTAGTTACTGAACTATAAATGTTGGTTATAATGTAACCGGAAAATAAATGTTGGCAACTTGGAAGGTAATCTATTTTGTATATGTTGTTTTAAAAAGTTGTTAGTGCCCTAAAGTCTGGGTCTTGGCTGAAATCAGACTTTGGACCAGTTCACTTTCATAGTTAATAAAGTGAAATAAAACAGATAAATAAAAGCAGCTCTCTTTTTAAACATGTTTTCTTGTTGCTGTAACCTCACAGAGAAGGATTGCAGAATTTTAGACCTCAGTGTACAAGCTGCCACACATTGCTTTCTATAAAGAAATGTGTCACTAAAAGTTAATTCATAGTTCATGCCAGGGAATTCTCAGCATTATTCCTTAATCAGTCTATTCAACGCCTAGTCTTTGGTCCAGACTGCCAAAATAAATTAAAAGATCTCCTGCATATGCTAGATGTACAATAACAGCTATAGTACTCTATCAGGAGAACCCATATTTTCAGAAAAAAAGACCTTCAAGATCATGGGGTCTATATTTAGTCAATGTCCATGTCATATGCTCGTTCACCAGCCCAATTATCATGTAAAGATATAAAGTGATTTATTGTGGTGGCCAGTCTAACATTCAAAGGCAGAATATCAAAGCCCTTTCAAGGGCTCTAAATTTTTGATTGAATAAATAAGAAAGGTGAACCAGATTCAATATAAGGACTAACCATTGTTCTGAAAAGTGAAGGCATAACCTCAGATTGTCTTGAGGTAATCTTTTGTAAAACATATTGTTAATAACTAAGTAACATTTCCTTATAATAGTTATAATAAGTCCAAATTTTAAGCATCTATCTGCAACAACATCTAAATCCCATGACATACTGAGATGTGGGCAAAACGTCATTCTTAATGAAATATGGATATTGCTTATTACTGCTCCAAAGTAGAAGACAGTGCATTTCTTTGAATTAAATTAAATATTATTTGAAATGAGCTGCCAGAAAACTGTAAATGTTATGCGAAAGAAACCAAAAATATGAGACAAAGATATGGACAGTCTATCAAATTCTGTGCAGATGGGAGGTGTGCAGGGAAGATAACCACTACTGAGAAAATATAAAATATGCATATTATGTAGAAGTTGTGTAAACCTGAATTGCATGGTTTACTCTTATTGAAAATGATTATGCTTAACTATTAAGAATGAACACTATTCTAAATCTGCTGATAAATTAAGAAGCAATGCTACATAAGGCAATTAAGACCATGTCTAATTGTTGCCGTGGTAATGGGTGTATTTTTGTAGTGTTTGATTGTATGTTGAAGTATATGAATTGTATTATTTTGATGCAATGAAATGTGCATTTGTGTGTCTTAAATTTACTCATATGTCATTGCTTTGCCTTCGTAGCATACAAGGATGATTGGCCTAGCCTATTTTCCCTGTTACCAAAAAACAAACAAACAAACAAATAAATCAATCAATAAATAGATATATAAATAAATAAAAATCAAAGAAGGAAACCTTCCATGCATTTCTTATAGGGTGTCTCTTGATCTGCTTGATTGGTACCAACAAGGTGGAAAGGGAGCAACTGTGGCAGTCAGCTGAATAAAGGCTTGAATATAGGAGGAGTATGATGAGGCCATGCAAAATTATTTTCGTATGGTCTCAGGTTGGTGCTGTCAAACTGCTAGTGACTCAGGGGTAGAGGGACATTGCTCATGCTGTTGTCAGAAAGGGTGAGGTAGCATTGACCTTGACTGTAGGCATCATCTGGAGGTGGAAATAACAATCTGGGAAACCCCTGAATCTGGGGACATGCCCTTCTCTGAGAAGGCAGCACCAGAAACAATTGGTTCCATTTTTAAAGACAAGGTCATGCTATTTTTAAATAGTTTCATTGTGTCATGGCTACACATAGAGCAGTATCATGATCAAATTGGGCCCTAGGCAGAGTAATGGACCAGGGCTCATCTCCCCCCTGCAACCATTTCAGTGTCCCATTACTTGACTGTCTCTCCCCAGGTGCCATAAACATGGTTCAAACCTATCAGTGTTTATATTATTTTCTTGTTTGCTTTTACAGTGCTTATACAGATTTGATTTAAAATATGTATTCCAAATTTTATAGCACAGCCACTGATGGTGTTTTGCTAATGAAAACAAAATCGCCTCACATTGAAAATGGACTTAGTATGAACAACAGTAAACATCTTCCCTTGAAATGTCCATTCATTGAAAATGCATCTGGCCATTAGGCAGATTATGTGTACATTTACATCCACAGACATCCCCCAAACCCAGCAATTATAATTACATTTCCCAAATGTTGATGTTAAAAATTAACAATAATAATGACTAGTGTCATATATTTCAAATTTGTTTACACAAACACACAGTAGCCAAAGTATTCCAACTTAGTTCTCACTCTCTCACATACAGACGTGCATGTGCGCATGTACACACACACACACACAAACACACACACACACACACACACACACACACACACACATAGACACACACACACACACACACGCACACACACACGCACACACACGCACACATACACACACACACACGCACACACACGTGCACACACGCACACACACGCACACACACACACGCATACTAGTGCTGCAAAGCCGGATTATTGATTGCTTAAAAATGTTCAGATAAGAACGCAAGGTACTTTCATCCACAGAGAGACCCCTCCCCCACCAACAGTTATAACTACTTTGTTGACTGCATACACCCACTGTAACGAAGAAATAAATTACATGTACTTTATTGGTAGCTTTAGATGAACTACATAAAATTGTATAAAGATCACTGCATCATACCATAAAATCCACACTTGTAGTACAGTTTAAACAGAAATGTATTTATAAGAGCACAAGAATATCAACCACCTAATAACATATGCTAAGGCATTATACACAATCTCTGCAGAAGTAAAAGTTATCTGAATAATACCATACTAAAGAGCAGTGATTACTAATGCAAAGGCTGCTGCTGGCAAACAACTTCACATCTAAGTACAGCATCAATAAATGCAGTGCTTGATGTCCTTGAAGAATAAATTGCCTGTGTTGCATTAAAAAATAGTGCACCTGCGATACTGCCCAAACATTTCCTGAACTAGATCAGCTGTACAATATGAAATGTCTGGTAAACAAGGACAACAGGTTCATGGTTTCTGGGTATGCAGTCTAGGAGATCACTAAGGAGCCCAGCACAAATTCTGAATTGTTCCAAAGCACTGCCTGGTTTAATGACTTGCTTCAATGTCAAATGGGAGGAACATTAAGGTAGAAAGATTCAGATGCTACACTTTGCAACATGAAGCAGCCCATTAACAAGTTGGAGTTTTAGCCCTCCGTGCTAACTGTCAGACTAACAGCATTTAACTGAAAGCAGAAATCCTTTACAATCCAATCTTGTAGAGAAGATTGTACCACAGTAATATGCAACAATGACTACATGAAGATCACATGGTTCTGATCATCACTAAATAATGCAGACTATATGACCTGACAATGTAAACCCATTACATTTATAGGAGGCTCTAAAGAAGGTACTGCAAAAGTATGCTACTAAAATGCAACATGTTTAGACTGCCTTAAGCAATCTAGGCCTATTAATGAATTACTTCATTCCTTACTACAAATTACAGGCAACACAAATACTGTAGCAGTAGCTTTTGTTCAACAACCCACAAGTCATACACAGATCAGAAACATTACTGCATATAGCATACAGTTATTTTTTTTTTTTTGGGGGGGGTTACATACTTAAAGGATACCTACATCTCATTTTTGACCTGCCTAGGTCTTCCCTGGCAGACTACTCTAAATCACTTAAAAAGTTACAAGAACTGGTTTTGCATCAATGTGTATGGGTCTGGCAGTCACACACACACACACACACACACACACACACACACACACACACACACACACACACACACACACACACACACACACACACACACACCTGACATTATGCTGTGCAACTAAGGTGAACCAAAGTGCTCTACACACCTGCTGTTAAATGCTGCACAGACTGTCACTAGCAAACCAAAGCCAACTCCTGCTATTACACTGTGTAATAACTCCAACTCCAGACACCTGTAATTACCCCAAATACCTGCTGTTTGTTTTACTTCTTTTTCTGCTTTGAATTCTCATCCCATGCTTGCTTCTGTTTCATTAACTGGAAGCAGGAAGCAGCAGGACATGGACACAGGAAAAGCAGGAAACTGCTTAAATTGACAATACATGGTCACAGAAAATCTTATTTTTTTTTTAATTTTTAAAATAACAGTACACGGACACTCAAAAAGAAAGAAAGATTTTTTAATGTTGTGCCAGCATGGGGCTCTGTGTAACTGCCCAGGTTGCCTACGGCTGGATCTGATCTAGGACACATGAATGGATGAGATTCCACCAGAAATGTTGAACTACCTGAATATTGTTGCGGTGTTATGGTAAACATGTCTTTTTAATGTTTTTACAACAACTCCTTTACTAATACTTTGAACAAATTATAGGACCAAATACACAGAAAACAAAAAAATAACGAGAAAAAAGAATAAATAATTTTAGAAGACATTGTTATGTATATATGTAGCATTGCATTCCATTTCTAATTACATTAGTAATTACACATAATACTATACCAAAACAAGTAAAAAAAGTTGCAAAAATCCTTAAATGAAGTGCAATCTTTTTGAGTTTGTAACTGAGACCAACCTCTGGGCTCATAAGTACCAAAAAGTCAGCCAAAATCTGCAGGGATCTGAAGTACAGTTGGCAAGAATAATGTCAGCATGAGACTAGCAATTGTACTACGTTGTTTTTCTGCATCATCAAAATTAAAGAATTCAATTTCTTGATGAAGTAATCAGAATTCTGGGTATTCAAGGCCTGGTAATTTTTTTCCTGATCACCCCTGAAGTAATTTCAATGATCCAGAACAATATTCTATTGGTCTTCTGACAGTTCCATGCCATATGAAAATATTCTGCATTATTTACTTAGCATCTACAACATCTGTTGTTATCCATTCAACTTCTGTTACATAGCCTAGAAGGGGAGGTTTGCTATTGTTGCAGCAAACATTATCCACTGACCTAGGTTTTGTTACCAGGCATGCAATGTATGTTCTTCACCCAGTTTCCCACCTAATATTAGAGTCTAAGCTATCTTGTTCCTTGTTCTTAATTTAATGGTAGCAATAGTTCCTTTCCGAGCAGTTCCTTTAGCCAACCCTTAGATGTAGTTTTTTTGTAGTTTTTCCTAATAGGGTTAGTTTCCCCCTGGTATATTTGGAAATCTTGCTATCATAGTAACTATGTTTGAGTTGTAGGAACGGCCAAAATTTAGCACTGGAACATTTAGGATTCTGTAAACATTTTTGAAATTCTTGGAAATTACTCAAATTTCCCTGAACAATAGCCTTTCAAAAGAAACATCCGTTACACATAAGCTCAGTGGCACATGGTACGTAACACTCTAGTACTTACAACATGCAGGCAAGCCAAAAGAAGGTTTGCTGTCCAGCAGATAGTGGTTCTGGTCCCATAGTCAGTCCCATATCGCAAAGAAAGGGCCTTGCTATCTGCCTGACACCCTCCTACCTATACAGTTTTCAAGCCCACCTGTGTCCCAGATTTTCTCGCCATCATGTGTTCCTTGATTTTAACAGAGTGTGAATAATAAAGATCAGTGGAATTAGCCAACCTGGTATTGGTGAGCTCCTCACCTGCATTAGTTGGCTTAGGGATCCTGCTGTCGAGTAAGATAATAAATCGGGAAGTTGTAGGCCTCCTTGAGTGAAAGAGCTAATTATTTTTTTTTTCAAGACCATGCATGGCATTTCTGCAGAGATAATGCTTCATCGGTTTTTGGAATGTTTGTGGGTATTTGGCAGTGCAGAATGTTGTAGAGAAGCCAGAAATAGTGCCTCTTGACTGTCAAACTGGAGTGACAGTCTCATTCTCAGAAAAGAAAAGGGGGTTGGAGAGAATGTTCCAGTTAAATAGAACTCATACTTTTAACTTCTCTGAGAAGGCCTTTGGGAGGGTGCATGAAAGGTGACATCAGCTGAAATCTGACCCTCTTCATGGGTTTATAGATTAGTACTAGGATAATTGCCCTTGTGGGGCATTTTAAGCTTAGCCAATTAACCCATGTGAGGATCAAACCCTGCAACTTCTTTCTGTAAGGCAAATATCTTAACCATTATGCCAACCCCCTCTTCAGAAGGGGTAGTGTGAATTCCATCTTGGTCATGAAACATTGGATCATTGTTCGTTCTTGAGCAGATATTAGAAGGGATTTACAAATTTGCCATTATGATCTGTGTGTTTTGTGGTTGTGTTGATGGCATGTGAGGTCATAACCTAGAATACTTTGTGGGGGTGTTTCAGCTGTACTGGATACTGGGTCTGCTGCTGCCACATATCTCTGGAGCTGTGTATTTGAAGAAGAAGACTCATTCTTAGTGTTACAGCTACAGTTAAAAGTAGGCATAGAACTCACCAAGGATGTGTCTTGTCTCCCATCTTACCTATGATTTTCATGAACAAGGCATCAATGTGCC